>NC_137889.1:61749235-61857493 GCF_963455335.1 Martes martes | reverse complement strand
CAGGCTCCCTGCTGAGCAGAGAGCCCGATGTGGGGCTCGATCCCAGGACCCTGAGACCATGACCCGAGCCGAAGGCAGAGGTTCAACCCACTGAGCCACCCAGGCACCCCTATATTACATATGTTTTTAAATGAATCTTAAATATAGTAACTTAAACTTAGGACTTTGGGAAACTATGACCCACATTTTTGCTGTTTTTTTTTTTAAGATTTATTTTAGAGAGAGAGCTTGGGGTAGGGGATAGAGGGAAACAGAAAGAGAGAATCTTAAGAAGCCTCCCTGCTGAGCATGGAGCCAGATGTGGGGCTCAAACCTAGTACCCTGAGACCATGACCCAAGCTGAAATCAAGAGTCGGACATTCAACTGACCGAGCCACCCAAGTGCCCCCATTTTTGCTGATTTTTCATTGTAAGAGGGACAGTATTCATTAAACAAGACCTGAAGCTGGCCATTAAATAGACCATGTTAAGTGTGGCAATAGAACACTGAAGAGATACAGCCCCTTAAAATCTCTCCTTCTGGGAACTTTGATTTCAAATTTGTCCTGTTTCACAGGCAAGTCAACGGCCCAAATTTCAGAGATCCTCCGCTTGTGAGTTTCATGTTTCACATGGATCCTACAACACTAGAAGGCAAATTGCATTTGCTGGGGCCTGCCTGCCTTCCTATATCTGTGTGTGGGCTAGGGTGCATCTTTTACATTTGTCCAGAGCAGGGTGATATCCGGGAGCTTACGTGTGGCGTAATCATGCCCTGCCGTCATCAAAAGCTCTGCTGAATGGCGTGTCATGCCATGAATTTGCCAGAAACAACATAGCATATGACGGCTTCTCCTAAAAATAAAGTCTCATAAGGGTTACAGGCTCATTATTCCAAAGGAAGGGCTGAACATCACCAGGGCTTAGCTGCAACCATGCCATTAAAATTTTTGGCCAGGAATCTGGGGCCTATATTTTATCAGGAATTATTCTGAGGGGGAAATCTTTGACTTTATTCCACCATTCTTAACCTCAATAAGCTGTCTCATTAGTCCTAATTTTTTAGAATTTATGACGGTGTTTTTGCAAAAGTTCTGTGCATTGTGAGTCCTAGACTGAGAAATCGAGTTTACTAAGCCTTGACCAGCTATCATGTTCCTCTGGATTGAGGAGCTCTGCATTGTTCTTCTTCTCTGTCTGAGATAACTGTTCCACCAACTTATTTTTGAAGTATCATGAAGTACTTGGCTTAAAAAGAAAATCTTGGTTTCGCATCCTGTTGGAAGCACATGCCATGATTTCCTTTATACATTATGTACATGTTGCCATAAGAAAATAATTTAAATCCCTTCCCATTAAAGGTAGTTAAATAATGATATATATTTAAACAGACTTTTTATTGAAGAATAACATAAAGAAGTCTCAAGGATAGGGCTTAATGAATCTCACAAATGGAGCACATCTGTGTAATTACTACTCCAGTCAAAAAATTAAGTGGCAACATACAAAAGTCCTTCTTGTGCCATCTCTTATTAATTAATCCCCTAACTAACCACTATCCTGTTTTTCAATCTTCTATAAAAGATTTCATGTAGTAATTATTTTTTGGCTTTAGGCATTCTATTCATCATTAAGTTTGTCAGATTCATCCAGGTTATTTCTTAGAGTAGGAATCTGCTCAGCTCCATTGTTACATAGCATTCTTGTGACTGATTCTACTGTTGGTAAAGATTTAGGTTCTTTCCAGTTTTAGCTATTCTAAATGATGCTGCCATTGATATTCTCATACCAGTCTTTTTGCATCCATATAGATGTGCTTCTATTTGGTAGGTATCTAAAATTGAACTCCTGGGTTATAGGATATGAGTATGTTCAACTTTAGTAAATATTGCTAAACAGTTTTCTAAAGTGATTTTACCAGGTCATACTATTCAATGTATGACAGTTGAAGTTGCTCTTCACCCTTACCAATTTTTTATTTTGTTAATGAGATTTTAATTTGCTCCCAGTGACCAAGGAGGTTGAGTACCTTTTCATGCTTATTGGCCATTTAGATATTTTTGCCTGAATTTACTGTTCAAAACTATTTTTTAATTTTTCTGTTGTATTATCTATCTCTTTCAAACTGATTTAGGATTCTTTATGTATTCTAGAAATAAGCGGTTTAGTAACCTAAATTACTCCTCCCACGATGTCGGTTACTTTTCCCTGTCTTAATGATGTCTTTTGATGAAGAAGAGTTCTTAATTTTAATGAGATCCAATGTCTCAATATTTTCCTTTATGATCAGGAAGGATAAAAAAAATCTTAATGAAGGTAGAGTTGTGGTTTAATTGATGAGGATTTGGAACACCATAGTAAGGAACTAATTTGGTATAGCTGTAAGCAATAGGGAGCTTTTAAAGATTTTAAAGATTATACTGGTAGTGGTATATACAATGGGTTAAAAGATTGAAGGGGAAACTCTAGTCTCTCTCTCTCTTTGTGTGTGTGTGTTTGTGTGTGTGTGTGTGTGTGTGACAGAGAGAGAAAGAGAGAGAGATAGGTGGGGAGAGGGGGGGAGGAAGGTGAGAGAGAAACTTAAGCAGGCTCAATGCCCCAGGGTATGGATTTGAAATTTCCAGGACATATCACACACTTCTTTTTTTTCGATACTGAGCAATGCCTGTTCACCTAAATATTTAATTTAAATCACTGAAGCATTTCCAGACACACCTGAAAATGTCAACATCTTCTCTGTGCATTTTCTATATTGATGAATGAAAGTGGCTATATTTTTATCTCCTGGCAACTTACCTGAACTAGAACATTGGTTGTGCCATTTATGGATCCATAGAAGTCAGAAAAATCTGCTTCGATTTCAGTTGTGTTGTGTTTGAAATTCTGGAAGGGCATCTAGGCAGAGATGTGCAGCAGGCAGTTAGTTACAAAGAGGGAGCACAGGTGAGATGCTGAATTCAAAGGATGCTATTTTTGCATTTGGATGCCTTTAAAATGATAGGAATGTGTGCGTATATCAGATGAAAAATGTGAAAGAAAAGAGAGTGTCTTCTGAGTTATTTCTACTGTGAATTTTGCTTTGGCCATTTTGGGGGGTGGTTCCTGTCTTTTTTGTTGTTGTCATTTGTTGATTTGTAAGACTTTCTGAAGCATTTTAGATATTAACCACTTCCAAATTTCAGAAATCAAATAATTTCTTTAAAATTCTTATATGTTGGTTAAGTTTTTCCATGATGTTATCATTTAACTGAAATCCTTAATAATGACATGATTAAGATTATCCACTCTAGCCTTCTGTTTCGTACTTTGGGGCTTTATTTAAGTAGTACTTCTCTACCATTAGTTCAAAATATATGTTTTGACATGGTACTTTATTTACTCAATTGATGGCAGTTCCATCCTTCCAGTTGGTAAGACCAATAACTCAGGTCATATCAGACTCATTTTTCTTCTCTCACCCTGATCACTCCATCTATCAGGAATTCAGGTGACTTTAGCTTCAAAATGTATTTAGCACCTGAGTGCATTGTTCCATCCATATTGTGACCTTCCAACTACCCCTGCGCCCTTACTCTATTTTGCATCACAGCAGCCAGAGGATTCCTTAAATTGTAATTTTGATGATATCACCTTGCTGCTCAAAACCTACCAGTGACTTCCCACTTGAATCCCCAAACTTACTCTGTTCCAGCCATGCTGACATTTCTCTTGTTCCTAGCACATGATGGCCACATCTGCCTTTAGTCTTTGCACTGACTACTACCTCTTCTTGGAGTACTCTTCCCCCAGATACCTGCATGGCTAACTCCCTCACCTCCTTCAAGCATCTGTTATTTTTTGTTTGTTTGTTTAAGCCATTTCTACACCTGCCATGAGGCTTGAACTTTCAACCCCAAGATCAAGGGTTGCATGCTCCACTGATTGAGTTGCCCAGGCACCCGAAGACTTTGTTGTAGTATCACTTTCTCATTGAATCCTACCCTCAGTCCTCCTTTTAAAAATTGTGACTCCATACACTTGTACTTCCTACCCACCCTTATTTCTTTCTCTCCCATGTTCACTTATTTGATTATTATTAATTCTGTTGATTCTTCATTGTGTATCTTCTTTTCCAGAATGTAATCTCCTCAAAGCAAGGGATCTTGGTCTTTTTTGCTAACCAAGATGTATGCTTAGTACCTTGAACAGTACTTGGCACAGAGTAGGTACTCAATAAATGCTGAATCAATGTTAAATAAATTAATTTTTCAACATAATGTTTCACATTTAGGTCTGTATTCCAAGCAGGAGTTTAGCTTTATTTCCCCTCCTAAGCTGTGCCAGTTTTTCCAATATCGTTTACCAGTTTGTACTTTCTCTAAAGGTTTGTGGGTGTGAACATCATTGCATACTAAATTCCCTTTTATTAATTTTTTCCAGTTAATAGATACATTATTGACATAATTTTATTAAAGTTTAAAGCATACAACGTGATGATTTGGTATACATGTATTAAATGATTATCATCATAAGGTTAGTTAACACCTCTATTCCCTCACATAATTGCCACTTTGTGTGTGGAGTGTGTGTGTGTGTGTGTGTGTGTAACATTTAGGCTTTATTGTCTTAACAACTTTCAAGTATGTAACACAGAATTGTTAATTATAATCACCATATACATTAGATCACCAAAGCTTGCCTATCTTTAGCTGAAAGCTTGTACCATTTGACCAACATCTCTTTCCCTCACCCTCCAGCCTCTAGCAACCACCATTCTACTCTGTTCCTATGAGTTTGGCTTTTTTAGATTCCATATATAAGTGCTTTTGTAAAGTATTTGTCTTTCTCCCTCTTGCTTATATCACTTACCATACTACTTACTCATGTCACAAAAGACAAGATTTCCTTCTGTTTTGTGGCTGAATGATATTCCATGGTGTGTGTGTGTTTGTCTCTGTGTTGGGTGCCTGTGTGTGTGTGTAACTTTCTTTATCCATTCATCCACCAGTGGACACCTAGGTTGTTTCTATGTCCTGGCTATTGTTTATAACACTGCAATAAGGATGCAGATAAATCTCCAAAATAGTGGTTTCTTTTTCCCCTTCAGATATATACCCAGACATGGAATTACTGGTTTATATGGTAATTCTATTTCTAATTTTTTGAGGAATCTACATAAGGTTTCCATAGAGACTATACCAATTCACCAACAGTGTACCAGTGTTTCCTTTTCTCTACATCTGCGCCAACACTTGTTATTTCTTATGTTTTTGATAATAAACATTCTAACAGGTGTGAGATGATTTTTATTGTGGTTTTGATTTGCATTTTCCTGATAATTAATGATGTTGTAAGCTCCCTTTATACATGACTCTATTTTTACTCTGTTAAAATCTACTTAGCTGATGTTTGTATCCATGTTATTATATTATTTTAATTATGGTTTTGTTGTATGTTCTTATTTTGATAGGGCAATTCATCCTCCTTTGTTTTTTTTAAAATATTTTATTTATTTATTTATTTGACAGAGATGGAGAGGGCATGAGCAGGGAGAGAGGCAGAGGGAGAGAGAGAAGCAGACTCCCTACCAAGCAAGGAGCCCATTGGAGGGCTCCATCCCAAGACCCTAGAATCATGACTTGAGCCAAAGGCAGATGCTTAATGACTGAGCAACCCAGGTGCCCCCAACCTCCTTTGTTAGTCTTTGCTTCGAAGTTGTTTTAGATATTCATAAACATTTTTCCTTCCATATAAATAGCAAAACAAGCTTATTAAGCTCCTGAGGAAAAGTGAGCTGAAATTTTGATTAGACCATATTTATAAATGAATTTATAGATTTATTTGGGGCTGAAGGAGAAATGGTATCTTTATAATATTAAATTGTCCATTCAAGTACATGGAATGCTGCCTTCATCAGATCAGATCTTTATGTTTTTTTAAATACAGTTTTAACATTTCTTCCTTATAGGTATTATTAACTCTTTATTAATTCCTAGATATCTTAAAGATTTTTTAAAAATGCTATGGTATTTTAAAAATATTTATGGGAAAAAATATTTAAGGAGTGATTGGGTGGCTTAGTCAGTTAAATGTTTGACTCCTGATTTTGGCTCAGGTCATGATCTCATGCATCATGAGATTAAGCCCCACATTAAGCTCCATGCTCAGCAAGGAGTCTGTTTGAAGATTCTCTCCCTCTGCCCCTCCCCCACTTGCACTCTCTCATACTCTCTCTAAAATAAACAAATAAATCTTTAAAAAATATTTTAAAATAATTTCTTGCCATGTAGAGAAATGTTGATCATTATTGTAGGTTGTAGGATGATTTTAGGTTCAACAACATCGCTCAACTTTCTTGTTAGTTTAAATAGTTTACTCCGCAAGTTTTCTATACAGATAATCATATCATCTGAAAATAGTAAGTGACATCTTTTCCTTTCCAATGTTTATAGCACTACCTCCTCATCTTTAGTTATAGCAACGATGGTGGGGATAATCATATCATAAACAGCTAAAGTGTCTCTATTACATATAATGTTTGCTGTATATAATGTTTCTCAAGTAAAGAGGTTCTACTATTATTTTTGTAACACCAAAGAAAAACAAAACAATATGCTGTGTTGAAATGTGTTGAAGCTCATTAATTCCCTAACCTAATCCTCACTTCTTTATTAAGGATGAGTGGTGGAGGGCAGTAGGAAGAAACCCAAGAACGAGAGGTACCAAGAAACTGTCTCGATCTTTTCACTGAACATTATGGCATTAGTTTCCCTTTGTAGCTTTTAATAGTCTGCAAAAGTATGATTTTTAACACTTAATTATGCAAAATATCAAACAAAAGCTAGACTATATATCCACTCCTCTATTTGATAATTCTAAACATTTTTCTGTATTGAAAAGAGTTGTTATTGACAGTAGAGTATAATTTAGAACACTTTAATGAATGTACCTCAAAATTTTGTCTTTGTCATAATTGAAAAAAATACCAATAATAGGCCATAGTTATTATTATAAAAACAACATCTCAAACTTAAGAATTACAGTGTTTTAGAACATTAAGTTAGAATAAAAATTGTATTTAGAGAGAGAGTGGAAGCTGGCCTCCATAAAGCTTTAATCTGAAAAGTTATTGCAATCAAACTTTGACAATTCAGTTCAATGGAAAAAATTCATTTATGAAGGTCATTTATCTACATTAACATTTCCAATTCAATTAAAAGTATTTCAGGAGGTCTCTGTAGCTAGGCTAGTTCCAGCTAGACAGAAGATTTTTTTAGAATATGTGTTCAAAATGATGAATGTTCTGAAAATAACTATTTTTGAAAGAAAATTAAAGAAGATATATCCAAGAAGTTTCTGAATTTTCACAGACTTCATCTTTCAGTTCTATAGGCTATAAGACCATAATCAAGAAAGGTTTTCACAGGCAGGTTAACTTCAAGATTCCAGACACAGAAAAATGGCAAATTCTTTCATTTTCATGCTGCTTTGTAATTTTCTGGTTTGAGCATTGGGTACCTGTGAACCTCTGACGGGATAACATTTTTGCTTCCACCTGCACACATGAAATGTTTATCCAACTGCCTGTTCTCCACAGAAGTTTGTTTTTCCTCTAAGAATTATTTTCAAAATACATCAGGAAATACTTCTTTATTTAAGAATGACAACTTTACATTTATAAGTTGTATCTTCTTATAGTCAATGACAATTTCCTTTTATAGAATAATAGACCAAATACTTTGGGAAACTTGTGAAGTTTAGAATAATTGTAACTGTGTTATTTTCAAAAGTGACCATTTTCTCTCACTGCCAAACATTCAGTTTTGGGCCAAGGACGTGGTGGTCAAGAGTGGAGGGAGTTTGGAAATTAGAGAAATATTTTAAGGTAAGCAAGATGGAAAATAGAAAAGTAAGACCACCTGCCTCTTAGGAGATGGGCAAGAATTAAGCCACAAATGAAGGATAAAGGGTTTGCTTTTCTATCAGGCATTGATGACTAAAAGATAGAATTTCCTCATATATCACTAGGAAATGTATTAGGCATGTATGCACTTGAAACATATTTCAAGACTATTTTCCCTCCCACTCCAAACTTCCAGCCTGTGCCAGCATCCTGGCATCAAACGTCCATTTCCTACCCCTATAGTAGATAGTAGGGTGTGGTGGGGAGAAGAGAATAGAAATAGGTAATGAGACAGAGTAGAAAGGGCATTGCTATGGGTGTCCCAACACTTGGAGTCTGATATCAGCTCAGCTCTGAGCTCATCCTAGAACAAAGTTTAAGCCCTTTTAATTTTCTGAGACTCACATTATCACTTGTTAAGGGAAAACGAGGTGGCTTCTATGTTCCCTTTTAGTTCAGGGCTTTGGTGACTGTATGACTGATCTTCCACTCCCCAATTAACTATGGCCTCTATTGGGACCACTCTTGGACTCTGGTTCTCTTTTGCCTGCACAATTTCCTTTCTCACTCTCTCAGGGCTTGAAGTCACCAGTGGTTCCTTCCTGAGCATAGCATTCCTACCGTGGATTCTAGTAGGCAGTAAAGATACCATCAATGAAAGGGGAGGTACTTTGAAGTGAGAATCATTGGTAGGGATTTTAAAAAACTCCCTAAAAATCATCAGAGGAAGGAGAAAACGAAAGACCAGGCTTCAACCTCTCTCTTCCTTTTGTCAACGGGATGATTTAGGGAGGATTCTTGACCTCTTTGAGTCTCAGCCTTCCCATCTGTAAAATGAAATAATCACTTTCCTCATCCTGAAGGCGTATATATGAGGCATAATTAAGACTAATAAGCTTTGAGGTTTTGGTGAGAGACACTGTAGGAGTGTAATATATCATTACAAACTAAGTACAGCACATCTGTACTCAAAACTGATAATATGCTAACCTAGAGACAGAGAGAGAGAGGAATATAAAGATGGAAAGTGAAATAATGAATAAGAAAGGAAAAACAAAGGGGAAAGGAAAGAAAGAACTGTAACAGAATGATGTCAGGCCAAACAAAAAGAATTTTAAAAAGTCAAGTAGAAGAAAATAGATGAGCTTAGTATCTTTGGAAAATAAAGAAATAAGGTGCTCAGAATTTATTAGGAATTTACAATAGCTGTAATAACTATTACAAATAATAATACAAATAATAAGTAAATTATAATAGCATGTGTGGCTTGGTGGCATCTGTGTCTTGGTGCTATTCCTGTGATGATGTTATCTTACATGGCAAAAGGATTTTGGAGATGTGATTAAGGTTACTGATCTATTGATACTAAAATACAGATTATCTGGGTAGGCTTAACCTAATTACACAAGTTTTTTAAAAGAAAAGGGTTTTCTCTGGCTGGTAGTAAAAGAGAGTGTCCTATAGATGCTCTCTGGCTGGCCTGGAAGAAAGTAAACATCATGTTATAAACTGCCTATGGAGACTACATGGAAAGTACCAGACAGTATCCTCTAGGAGCTAGCCAGTATCCAGCAAGGAAATGAGGACTTCAATCCTACACCTGCAAGGAACTGAATTCTATCAACAAGAAATATGAGGTTGGAAGTGGCGTTTTCCTGGAAATTCCAATCTCAGATGACTGACAACTTGATTTCAGCCTTGTGATATACTGAGCAGAAAACCCAATCAAGCCATGATGGATTTATGATAAACAGAAAGATGAGCCAATCAGTGGGCATTGTTTTAAGCTGCTAAACTTGTGACAGTTTGTCACTCAGCAGTAGAAGACCAATATAGTATACATTATAATACAAAACAAAAATAACTGTATTATAGCATTGCTCAATCAGCTAAAACACTTATTGATTAGTTTCTGGGCATCTGGCAAGGTTAAAATTTATAGTCATGGTAGTAAAATTGTGGGTTTCCTGACACTGAACATGACAGTCAAGGAAAACAAAGATAAATCATAACACAAACCCAACCATGATCTCATTTGATACATTTTTAATATTAAAATGGTAAGAATTGCATTACCATATATGTTCAGTCAACATTTTTGGGGGTATGTACAGTTGACCCTTAAATAACTCAAAAGTTAGGGGCAACAACCCACTCCCCAACATGCAGTCAAAAATACATGTGTGACTTTTAACACCCCTCAAATCTATCAAGTAACAGTCTACTATTGACTGCATGCCTTACTGGGAACATAAACAGTTGGTTAGTATATATTTTGTATGCTATTTGTATTATATACTGTATTCTTATAATAAAGTAAGCTAGAGAAATGATGTTATCTAAAAAAAAAATCCTAGGGAAGAGAAAATACATTTAAGTACCACACTGTGTTTACTGGGAAAAAAAAAATCTGTGTATAAATGGACCCATGCTGTTTAAACCCTTATTGTTCGAGGGTCAACTGTATCTGCAAATTCAGCCATGTTGGGGAGGATATTCAAAGGGCTTTTTGGGTCAACTGTTTTGAAAGGAAGAAGTCTCTTTGTATGTCATATGACCTTCTCCAGGTTATTTTTGTGGATTTCTATTTTCTTTCATTAGATTTCCTTATGGCAAACTCTTCCTTTAATCAAAGATTTTGTTGTCAAACAGCAGAATGAGTTTATTTGAATTATATCTTCTCTGTGTGTTTTATTTTATCCTCCAAGAGAGTAACTGCCAAACAATGAAGGGACCCAGGAAAGGAAATCAAAGACAGACTAGGAAAGGTGGAAAACAACGAGTGTGTCTCTTCCGCAGACTCTCCCACTGATTCCTCCTGTTTCCTGTCTCATCTGTGTTAAAGGTCAAGGTTCTGGTCAAGGACAATTTTAAGAAGTTAGCAGTAAAGCCTTGCCCTTCCTCTGACCAGTTAACCAAAAACTCCTCTTGACATCCCTTCTAATGTGAATAATGCCACCATTGGTCCAGCTTCGAAGACTTCAAAGCTCTGAGTCATCTTCCACCCCCCCCCCCAATCCCTCATATCCTACAATTAGTTACCAAATTACTACAAAACTCTTTTTCCCCCTAGCTCCACTGCCATTAACTTAATTTGACTCCTTTTTATGATTTGCCAGATTATTGTCATAGCCTCTCAGGTCATTCAGTTGTCTGATCTTCTATCACAATCCATGGTACAAATCACTGACAGAATAGTCCTTCTAAAAAATAGTTCTAACCCCGAGCATTTATTTTTTCTCTCAAAAAGTGTTCAATATCTGTTTTATCCCACAGAATAAAATCCAAACTCTTTATTTTGGTATTAAGTCCTCCCATAATACATACCCAGTTATTTTCTGGTCTTATTTTTCAGTGCCCTCCGTACATATACCCTATTCTTTAGTTGAATTAGATTCCTGTGTTTCCTGAAATGTGACGCTCCACTGGAAATGTTCAACCCTCTATTTCTGCCTATGTAATTGCAGACTATCCATTGTGATAACCGTCCCCAAATCCTTTCCACTACCAAGTATGGGTGGTCTAATCCAATCCTGGGAACTCCCTTTCTTTTGCAGAGACTGGTTTAGGAAACTTTCTTTGGCCCAGTCATGGCCAATGAGATGTAAAAGAAATTTTCCAGTAAAGATTTTATCTTTCCCATGAGGAGACTACTCCTCAGCTTTATTAGGACGTGGTTGTGTCTGGATGTGGTGCCTAAACTATGGCCACCCAAGCAAAGGTGCAAGTGAAGATGGAGGCTGAAGGAGGGAGGAGGGGGTGGGGAGAACATGATGGACAGCATGAAGCTACTCATGCTGAGCCTGGTGCCCTTTCTACCTCTGGTCTTCTTATCATGTGGAACAAAAATCTATCCTTATTCAAGCCTGTCTCAGGTGTAGCTTTCTTCTTGCAATGGAAAAGATACTAAGATATTCACTATCCTTCAAGGCTAAGTTCCAATGTGACTTTCTCTTGAAACTGTCCTCAGTTTCTCCGGCGGAGGTAAAACTGTCCTCTCTTCTCTGTCCTGTCTTCCCATTGCACATTGTTGGGTCTCTCCCTTGCAACTATGATGTGCCACCATGAAGGGTAACCACGTTTGCAGGTATCTTGGCTCACAGGAGAGGTGTTTCCCTGAAGGTGGTCACTGCATTTTGATCCCTTTTGCATCCTCTGCAGGGTCTACCATGGTGCCTTGCATATGCCATGGTGATTTGCTCAATAACACTTACTCAAAAAGCCTATTTGTTGTTTGTTGTGCTTTTCTATGGTGATCTTTATAATGTAGCTATAATTCAGGGATTTTTTTTTTTTTTTTAAGGGATAGTGGTCCTGGGATATAGATGTGTAGATTCCCTTCCAAATTTTCTTGTAAAAGAATACTTTTTAGAAATCAGCTTGTTAGAGGGGAACCCCAAATAGATTACAGCCAGTGGCTCCCTAACAGAAGAGAACCCAAGAGGTTAAGAGTTTAGTGGAGGAAGAGAGATGACATCTAGGTATTCTGCTTAATGGAGCCTATTTGCAATGCCAATGGACATGACTGAGCAGATCTTTAGGAATTAACATTTTACTGATGTATCAGTGACTTTATTTGTGATAAAGGTGAATGGTTGTTCTTTTGTAAATTATTTGCAGGGAAATAAATATATTTTCAGGGAAAGAGGATAGAAAATTCACAGAATTTTTTTTTTTTTTTTCTGAAACCAAAATAGTCAATAAACTCTATGCTTTCTTCTATCTGCACCACCTCCTTATTTTGTTTTTAATCTTCAAGCCCTGACTGTTCTGACATTCACATTCAGGAACACAAAAATTATTTATGGATTTTGACTTTATTGCCATTTATCATTCATTCCTTGATAAAAGCCTCTGATGACTTCTTAAACTTTTAATGTTATTAGATGTAATCAAAGACCATGTCATTGTCTTCTGGGATGAGAAGTAACCCACCTACCACTGTCAATAACTTGAGTTATGATGAAAGATCTTGGAATTTCTTTCTCCAGGGCTTAAAATAATATACGTAGAAGATTCTCCTCTTCTGTAATTTGTTTAAATGTGTCTGTGTCTGAAAATGGGAAAGATCTGGCTCAAATTGTTTTTCAATGTTTCTTTCAGCCTCTGATGTTATGAGTGATATGTTTATCATACCACAGGGTTCCAGAAGACACTTGAAGGAATACAAGTATGAGGAAACCTCAAAGTAGAACATGTAGGAGGAAGCAGGGAAAAGCTCTGAGGTGGCACTAGGGAGGAGGGTTTACCTATGTGGACTATTT
Organism: Martes martes; assembly: GCF_963455335.1. Taxonomy (NCBI): domain Eukaryota; kingdom Metazoa; phylum Chordata; class Mammalia; order Carnivora; family Mustelidae; genus Martes; species Martes martes. Next base: position 61,844,368 of record NC_137889.1, on the reverse strand, counting down.
GTCTGATGTAAGGTTTGGCACATGGAATTATGCTCTGAAGGAGCAATGCAGTGTCTCCCCACACTGGGCAGGCTGGGTAGTTTAGTTGGCCCGAGGGAGGGCCCCTTGGGCTGAGACAGAGAGAAGGGTGCGGACCTGCGCTTGTGGGGGAGGGTGCTTTTATAACTGGGCATGACTATTAGTTATGACTGCATCTTAGCAGCTGCTTTGCTCTTTAGCAAACACTTCTTATTGCCCCACTGGCAAGCATCCCAGAGTGAGGGCTTTCTTTCCTCAGTGTCTGCTGGTGGAGAGGCACTGCTGGTGATCCCTGTGAGTAACTAATGTCTTCCAAATTTAGTGGACAAAACAAAATAGTAGAAGTTGGAGATTACTGAGTGTGATTTTTATGAACTTCCTCTGTGGTTTTTAAGATCTTGATCTTTATGTTATATGTTGGTCTCCCCTGACCTAACACTTTAATAATTGGCTATCACATTTTATTTTGTTAATTCTTTCCATGGTTTCAATAAATGTTTTTTGAGCATCTACTCTATGCCAGGCACCTTTGTCCACACCGAGAACACAATGCTACAATGGACCAGAACAACATGATCTCCATAGTTCATGAGTTCATGATCTAAAGTAGGAGGCGGGAAATTAAAGAATTAATTAAAATATAGCTTCAGTCTTTGAGGAGGTCTTCCAGGTTAGAGTGCTCTATCCCCAGATTTTTTCATGTCATGATTCTTCATACACCTTTCCCATCTCTGATTCAATGTTGCCTTCTAAGAGGCTTCCTTGGCTCACCCATTCTCAAGGCTCCCCTCATGAGCCTCTTTATTCCATCATCCTCATCTACAGTTTCTGAATCCAAACATCTCTGGAAACTAAGAGAGTTTTTCTCTTAATTTCAGTGCAAATTAATAAGTACTGTAATCTTTATTGAATTTATTATAAATATCTATATATTATCTAAATATCTATATACAGTTTCATTACTGTGTTTGATTATGAGGTGCTGTCTCAGACCCTGTTGATTTAACAAAGAGTATGAGCACTGTATTACCTCTCTAAATTAAAAATTCCTGAATTTTAAAATATGTATAGTCTTCATGGTTTTGGATAAAGGATTGTGAGCCTGTCCTAGCAAAATTTCTCCTGTGTACTAATTAGTATGTATGTATTCATGTATTTATTTATTTTCTTAATTCTCCAACTAGAATGATAGCAGAGACCATGTCTCTCTTGTTCACTCTATCTAGAATCCAGAGCAGTAACCAGGTACTTAACACATTTTTTTAAAGCTTTTATGTAAAGTACCTCGTATTCTATCTAATATAGTTTGGCCTGGGGAGATGGGAGGCAATATCAGAGAAATCTTACTAGAAAAATTGATGTCAAATCTAAGATTTAAAACATATAATCTTAAAATTTATATGGAACCACAAAAGACCCTGAATATCCAAAACAATCTTGGAATGAGAAGAACAAAGGTGGAGATAGCTCAATCCTAGATTTCAAACTATACTACAAAGCTATAGTAATCAAAACAAAATGCTATTGGCACCAAAAAAATAAAATAAAATAGACACACAGATTAATGAAACAAGATAAAGAGCCCAGAAATAAACCCACACTTATATGGCCAATTAATCTATGACAAAGGAGGCAAGAATATACAATGGGGAAAAGACAGTATCTTTAACAAATGGTGTTGGGAAAACTGGAAAACTACATGCAAAAGAATAAAACCGGACCACTTTCTTGCATCACGCACAAAAATAAACTCAAAATGGATTAAACACCTAAATGTGAGATCTGAAACCACAAAACTCCTGCAAGAAAACAGAGTCAGTCATCTCTTGCACATTGGCCTTGGCAACATTTTTCTGGATGTCTCCTCAGGCAAGAGAGACAAGAAACAAAAGAAGAAATAAACTGTTGGGGTTACAGCAAAATAAAATGTGTTTGTATAGCAAAGGAAACCATCAACAAAACAGAAAGGCAACCTACTGAATGGGAGAAGATATTTGCAAATGGTGTATCTGATAGGGGTTATTATACAAAATACAGAAAGAACTTAGACAAGTCAACTTCAAACAAAACAAATAATTTGATTTAAAAATGGACAGAGGACCTGAATAAACATTTTTCCAAAGAAGACATACAGGCAGCCAATAAACACATGAAAAGATACTTAACACCACTGATCATCAGGGAAATACAAATCAAAACCACAAAGAGATATCACCTCACACCTGTCAGAACGGCTAAAATCAAAAGCACAAGAGATAGTAAGTGTTGGTGAGAATGTGGAGAAAAAGGAACCCTTGTGCACTCTTGGTGGGAATGCAAAGTGGTGCAGCCACTGTGGAAGACAGTATGGAGATTCCTCAAAAAATTAAGAAAGAAAATACCATATGATCCAGTAATTCCTCTACTGGATATTTACCCACAGAAAATAAAAACACTGGTTTGAGAAGATATATGCACCCCATTGTTTATTGCAGCGTTATTTACAACAGCCAAGATACAGAAGCAATCCATGTTCATCAATAGATGAATGGATAAGGAAGCTGTGGTACACACACAGACACACAGACACACACACGTGAACACACATGCACACATACATACACACACTGGAATATTACTCAGCCGTAGGAAAAAAGGAGAGAGATCTTGCCATTTGTGATATCATGGATGGACAACACATATTTAACTACTATAGTTAGGTATAATGAAAGTTTGGGACGCTTTTTGGTCACTCCTGGAAGTTGTAGTTAACTAGGAAGTAAATAAGAAATGAACACTGTTAAAAAAAAGTTTTAAAAATGGGGCGCCTGGGTGGTTCAGTGGGTTAAAGCCTCTGCTTTCGGCTCAGGTCGTGGTCCCGGGGTCCTGGGATCGAGCCCCGCATCGGGCTCTCTGCTCAGCAGGGAGCCTGCTTCCTCCTCTCTCTCTCTGCCTGCCTCTCTGCCTACTTGTGATCTCTCTGTCAAATAAATAAATAAAATCTTAAAAAAAAAAGTTTAAAAATCATATCCAGACCCTGGTATTCCTTCGTCTTATCTATCAGAATCTACCGGCCTTTACTTTTTGGCCTTCAAGCTTTCAGAATCCACAGAAGTACATGTTGTTTAAAACCAACTGAAATGTGAGCACAGATATGTGTTATTCCAAAATGCAAAACAGCTAAGGCATAGATATTATCATAGTTTATGATGCTTATTTTTGCTAGCAACTTTGATTTTTCAAATAAGCTTCCATGAGTAGCATATTTGATGGACTGCTGGCTCCAACAAAGATCTAAACTTGAATTTTATAAGTGATTGGGTTAGAGGAATCATCCCCCACTTCAGAAAAAGAAAGAAAACCCCCACAAGTTGATAAGGGCTCTCTCTTTGCTCACTCTGGGAGCCCTTCTTTCAAGGAAAAAGAAAGTTTATATATTTTGACTTGCGCTGTAGATCTTATAAAGATCTGGAAAGGAACTACCCGGCAATTTGGTGTCAAGAATGTCGTATAGCAGTAGTGGCCTTGGTTTTGGAGCCAGAGGTCTGGGTTTGATGGCCAACTTTATCACTCCTGGCTATGAGCTCTTGGAGGGTTATTTTACCTCTCTGACCCTCAGTTTTCCCACCTGTAAAATGAGATAATAGTATCTACTCCATAGGGAAGTTGTGGGGACTAAATAAGATTATCCTTGTGAAGGATGCTTTAAAAGAGTGGTGAAAATGTCTGCTATTAATAGTTGATACTAATGGGATAGGATCTTTTAAATATCAGGGTACATTCAAATCCATCCGGATTGTTCGCATGTGGAAATTGACAGAGTGGCCCTTCTGGAATGACTTCTACTGTCATTGGTACGGCTTTGTGAAAGTTGTGCCACAAGAAGTACAGTTGAATTAACGAGGAATTTGAGCAAAATGCTAAAGCATCTTAGGAAAAAGCCCCAGAGCAATCGTACTGTGTTGAACACTTAGCACGTCAGGTAACATGTTTGAAATATTTTAGTGATGTATTTGAGAGACTTCTGCAACTGTCACGCTGTCAGTTTGCTGTAATGGGAGCGGTCATGACCCTGAGACATGACAGGTCACAGGAGTCAACAGATGACCCAAATTCAGCACGTAGACCTGACATGGTTAGGGAGGGACAGGACCATGTTCAGTTATGCTGGGGCTTTGGGTTCCTCTGTGAAAAATATCAGCAGTCCAGATTCTTTAGAAAGAATGTAAATAGAGGAGCTAGCAAAAAACAAACAAACAAACAGACAAACAAACAACACTGGCAGCTATAGTGCTTTCCATTTTAGATGATCATTAAGAACGCTTGAACAACTTAGATAATCTAAGTCTGCCAGTAAGGGAAGCTCTTTAGCAAGGAAGTTAGTAGCACAGGCTTTGGATTTGGTAAAATCTATACTCATATTTCTGCTTGGATATTTTCTCATGTGAGACCTTTATACAGTTTACATAGTCTGAGCTCATTTATACATCTGTAAAATGGAGATAGTAATAGTACACTCATAAGATTACTGCATTGATTTAGAAAGGCAGTGTATATAAGCCTATAGCCAGTGCCTGAAGTGAGCACCCAGTAAATGGTTAATTTGTAGACCTCTATTTACAGATTATTTCAAAACTTTAAAAAAGCTGACCTTTCCTTCTATTTTGGCAGCACCCTTTCCCCAAAGAAAAGAATTAACCAGCCAGTAGCAAACTAAATTGCTGTGATTTTGTTTCCATGTCCATTGCTTTCCTTATGAAAGAATTGATAAAAGGACTGTGATAGGCAATCTTGGAAAACTGGTTCCTCAGCCGGGCAAGAACTCAGGCATGGGCAATGATGGGACTTATGTGCCTGAGGTTTTGCAAATGCTTGTACTCAAAATGGGGGAAAAAAAAAAAAGTCCTGACATTGCATGTCATCCAATGGCCCTTGTGCTTTTTGGAAAGAACTCCCAAGTGGGGAAAAGAAATATTAAAGCAATGGAGTCTTACCAAACCTAGGAGAGTGCAGAGGAAATCCTTTGTTTGTTGAAGAAATGACACTCTAACTTTTACAGAAATGGGCCAGGGGCCAGAGGAAAGAAGCCGGGGGCTGGGGGGGACCCAGGTAAGGTATACTGTGATCGTAAGCAGAACCTGGTGCGAACCACACACAGGAACCTGCTTTCCACCTGCAGCAAGAAGCAATAGCAACAACTGGAACCGTTGCATCACAATTGACCTATTTACTGCCCCGAGGACCCGGCCAGAGACAACTGCAATGTTGACTGAGTGGGGAGACGTCTCCGTGGGGCCCGCACAGGGAAGAAATCCAAAAAGACTTGGGGGCTCGGGTGTTGTCCTTAGGACAGTGAAACACTTATGTTCAGAGGTGGATCAACTATAGTTCTAGGCTCTGTTCCCTGGGGAGGCTTGGAGGAAAGACCACAGGCTTAGCTGCCATGGAGAGTAGGACCTCTGCTCCTTTGCTTGGCTCTGGATGCAAAGCATGGTTTATGGATGGGCAGAAGGAGAACACTCTTTTGTACTTCCTGGCTGTGCTCTGCAATGCTCAGTGGTCCAAAAGAGACACTCTAGAGATGAATGGGTGTGAAGCTGTGAAGGTAAATACCACTAGCTTTACCCCTGTCTATTTCAAATACTCAATTGAAAAACAATCTTATAAAGGGAGCTTTATTGTATAATAACACTGAAAAAAGTCCAGAGCCTCCAGGGATTGAGCATCGTTAGACATTATTTTGATAGGACTGTTTGCAATGTTGTTATTAAGCACCTGAGGATAAACAGCTTTGCTCTGAGCATGGTTAATTGGATGGATCAAAGCAGCAATGGCAATAAAAGGAAGGATAAAAAAGATATGGCATTTGTATCTTTGGGAACTCTGGGCAGCCTAGAAACTAATTCCGAAATGGGCAAAAAGGCAGGGTGATGTTGAGAATCTTGGTTTTGGAATGATGGGGGCTACCACTGGAGCGAGTGTGAAGGCAGTCAGAGGTGGCTGGGAAGACAGTGGTGCCCGTGGACAAGGCAGGACCTATGAAGAAGCAGACTGGTTGTCTTTCTTCCCTTCCATCACCCCCCACGTTGTAGGGTTAGATCCCCTAGATAGGAGGCCCTTAAGAGGCAGTGAAGAGGAGACCAGGGAAAGGAAAAATGAAGGTCAGATGGAGGACAGATAAGAAGATGTAGGACACTTTGAAATCTTTTCAAATGCAGCGATGTAGTAACATTCAAGGAAATGGGGTTTTATTCTTCCTCTCTTTACCCCACTTCAAGCTTTGATATTGCTGTTCAGTGTTGCAACCTAAAGCCCTATAACAACTTTGGGAGTGAATGATTGATGACCTTGGATTTTACCCAAGTACTGCCCACAGTAGAGAGCCATGAGCTAGTGCATGGCTGCCCTAAGTACCTTTCCACATCTTCTTCCAGGGACAATTTTTCTTTTTTCCCTCTTCTCTTCCTCTTCTTCCTCTCTCCTCTCTCCATCTTTGTCTCTGTGTCTTTTGTTGTTGTTTTGCTGGTGTCGATTCTCCATTTAAGTTTGCTTTAATCCTACCACCCAGGGTGGTCATTTGTTTTCGAAATTGTTGCGTGAGGGCGGCGAGATGGGCACCCAGGCTTCTGGAGTATGGAACAGCCACTCAGTGGCAGATAATTTACCCGAGCTAACCCCCCGGGGCCACACTCCGTCCTTCACTGCTTGCTCCTTAGTCTTGGTGAAAGTCAAAGCATTGTTTAACACAGAGTTGTGAGAACACTAAGCCAAATACTAGACTTTTTGGCAGATGCTGTTCTCAGGAACAACACAATTTTCTTTACTTACCTTCATGACTATGAAAGAAAAGAATACAGAGCACTTGAATTGCAGGGCACTGGGGAAATGAAGACAGTTAAGCAAATATTAGTTCCTACGTGGTGATCCTCTCCTTTGTGTACACTTTGAACTAAAACAACAGCCTCTTAGCAGAGCAGTTGAAGTTAAAGTGTTCTGACACACATGGAAAAAAGAACATTTCAAATAGCAGTCTGCCTCTGTTCCATACAAGGCCTCCCAAAGGTTCGGGAGGATGAAATTAATGTGCTCCTACAGTGTCTGCTTCTTGCACTGGTACAGAATTAAGTAGGCTATAATTAGTTATCCAGTGCCATTGGAATTCCAAAGGTGATAAAAGAAAAGGAAATATTCTGGAGTCAGAGTGCCCCATTTGACTATTGCCAGGGAGTTAATACATTAACGAGGAAATACTGGACCTAAATGGACTAAATTCATTATTTTTTCTGCTGCTAAAATTTTGTTTGGATTACTGAAAAAGATGAAGTGGAAAAAGGAGACATTCATGTCTCCTATGGAAGGAAAGGCCTGGTTGTGTCTGATATTGGAGAACAAATTTTTCTAGGACTATTCATTCTAGTGAAAATATTACCTTTGTGTCTCTGCCAATGGGAGTGTTCTAATTTGTGATTCAGGATTATTTGTCCTGTTGTGGTTGTTTCATTCTCCTTTAAAATTCTTCACTTTTTCTTTACTACTTGTTTTGCTTTCCAATTCCAGTTGATGTGCATGGCTGAAGAGTTTTCCAGAAGATGAAGAGAAAATGTCAGTGGGCCCTCCGCTACGCGACCCTCGAAGTTTCTCTCTATTCCAAGATTACGCACCGCTTCCCATTCAGAAATAGGTTTGTGCGTTTCTAACTGACAATTAGGCAGTGAGTTAATAAGGCCCCTTTCTGGGAATGGAGACATAACTCCATGACTTTTGTTCTATATCAAGCTGAGGCGTGAAAATGACACCCAGCAAAACAGAAAAGACATTTTGGCCCTGAGCTAATCAGTGGGAAGGCCCTAGGGTCTGAGCGTCAGAGGTCGGACCACTGGGTTCTCTTCTGTAGTCAGTTCAAGACCCTCAGGGAATCTCAGGAATATATGCCAGGATCGTGCTGGATATTTGAGGATTTCCAGGGATGGCCAGCTGCTTTGGCAGCTTTGTTTTGATCTCGTCCTTTTCTTTCTCCAAAAGATCATCAACTCCAGGTGTTCTGAAAGGTACAGGAGAAAATAACAGGGGTCCAGAGGCTTGCAGTTATTCAGAGAGTCCCATAGAGCTCTAATGAAAATGTAGTTTGTTTTTTTTTTTTTTTTAAGATTTATTTATCTATTTGAGACAGAGAGAGCGAATGAGCCCACAGCAGGAGGGTCAGAGGAAGAGGAAGAGAGGATCCCAAGCAGACCCCGCACTGAGCATGAAGCCCCACACAGGGCTCAATCTCATGAGCCCTAGATGGCAACCAAGCCAAAACCAAGAGTCAGAAACCCAACGGACTCTGCCACCCAGGAACCCCTGGAAAATCAGTGTTAAGCAATTCTGAAAGTGCTTACTCTGCTCCGGTGGATTCCAATGTCTTTAGGAATTCCTCCCCTGTGATGGTTGCACATCAGAATGAACTTCTGAAACTTCTCTGATCCAAAGTCATATCCTCCAGAAATCCCCCCAATTCTCAGAATCTCAGCTCACTTGGATAAAAACGAACTGAGTACTTACGGGTTTATACCTATCGATTATGGCTTTGGGCCCTATTCTAAAGTCCTAGGTACCTTTCAGTTTCTCTACCTGTCTAGAATCTTAATTTGGAGACATCAATGATTCAGAAAGCTAAAAGTGATTTATATTTGACAAGAAAAGGGGTATATCATCTAAGTAAATTTTCCTGAAAATTATAAGTCCTCAGTCTTATTCTTCCAGAATAACATAGCTCCGTGGATTATCAGTTTCACCCTATTATTAGGAATTAGAAATACTGATTTTGCAACCAAATCAAATCCTGTGTTTATGGGTCTATGTTGCTTATATTTCCCTTGATAAAAGCCTGAAAAGTCACTCAATTGAGACTCATAATATAGATCTGACATCTGAAGTGAGGTCTGAAACCTAAAGTAAGAAACTCTTGTTTCTTTCATTCACATTAAATGTCAAGACTGTTGCTATTCATATTACGTTTCTCTAACATGTAGTTTTAAGTTTCTATATTAAATAGCCTTTTATATTCCCAAAGAATATTTGAATACGTATTTGAAAAACTGCATATGATTTACTTGGGGGAACAGAAATAACTCGTATTCAGATTCATGTACCTATTCTTTTGCTGGTGAGTTTGAAAACTCAGGGTCAATGGGAGGGCAAGTCATATCTTTCCAAATTAGGGATAAGTGTGATGGAACCACCTATGAAATCCCAAGTGGTATTTTTTTTAAAAAAAGCATTTATGAAGGAAGAACACATTTTGAAAGAATATCAAAGTGATGTTTTCATCTTTATCAGGATCAGGTATGGATTAAACCTAGTAAATTACTTTGAGTTGACTGGTTGGCAAGAGATAATGTGGCACTTGTGGCATTTAGTAATTATCTGTTTTTCTAAAGTGATAGCAATTTAAGTTTTCTCAGCTTCTAAAGGATGGAGGTCCACACACAGGAGTATACTTTGAAGTTAAAAAGTCCAGAAATCATCTTTGAACAGGTTCTTACTCTTTTTGAAACTCAGTTCTTATCTCTAATGTGGATAGAAATAATCCCTCACATCCTAGTTGTGAGAAACACATGTAGTATCATTTATAAAGCAGCTGGAATACCGCCTGGCACATACTAGAATGTAACAAAAGGTACTAATTGCGTTTACTGTTTTTACTGGCATTATGATCTAAATCTAGGTATCTATTCAAGCTTTCCATACTAGCTATTTTTCTAAGTGTTTCTTCTCATACATGCTCATCTTCTGGGTTCTGAACGTTTGGTTCTGTAACACAGCCTCCTAAATTCCCCATGTGCAATGCTTCCACGGAGGAAATCTCCTTGAACTTTATTGGTTGCACAGGCATTTGGACTTTTGCTTTCCTGCAGGCTTTCTGGAGTCTCTAGAGTCTTCCAAGACTCCAGTTGTCCTTGGGAAGGGTCGCAATGATGAAGGCTCTTGGTTTTGCATATATTTGATAAAGGCCAAGGAATTTAGGATTGTAGAAAGTCAGGATTGCTAAAAACCTGTACCACACAATTCTGTTTGTCTATTTAGTATTTATTTCTTTCCTACCCTCCGAAAGCTGTAAGAGGAGAACACATTTGTAAACATCTCGTGACCCCATCTCAGAAATATTTCCCAAAGTTGGCCTCACCTGCTGGTGTCTGAGGTTAGTGCTCCTAGACTGTTCCAACAGTATTTTAGTCTACCTTTTCCATCCCCTGCATTGTTTGCTTGTGCTTTTACTCAATGAGTCATACTTATGGCCTTTGAGGTATCAGGCACTGGACTGGAGATAAGTGGTAACTTAGTCTGTGGAAGCATCAGAAGCTGGGGCCCATTTGCTGGTGATGCAAAATTTCCAAGCTCCCTCTCCCTGCTTCTCCATCCGCATCTTGATAAGGATGAAGGCTTTGTTGCTGGAGGCAGAGGGAAGATCTTATACGTGTAAGGACTTTGAGGAGGGTGGGTGATGTGAAATGTCATAGTATTTGGATCTCACCATGTCTCTTAAAATAATCTCATGTTTAGGTGAGAAGGAATGATTTTTTTTTTAAAAGATTTTATTTATTTATTTGACAGAGAGAGATCACAGGTAGGCAGAGAGGCAGGCAGAGGGAGAGGTGAAAGCAGGCTCCCTGCTGAGCAGAGAGCCCGATGCGATGCGGGGCTCTGACCCTGAGATCATGACCTGAGCCGAAGGCAGAGGCTTAACCCACTGAGCCACCCAGGCACCCCGAGAAAGAATGATTTTTATAAAAGTCTCACTTTGTGCATTGTGGGGCACAAAAAAATTGTTTCAGAGCCCAGGAAACCAGGCTCTAAGTTAGTTGGGAGAGCCTTTCTCTCTGGCTTCCAGCACCACTCTAGAGCTCTGCAGAGGCTCGTTTTCTCCACAGGTGGATTAGCTCTGTTGTTAATGAGGTTTCTATAAGTAGCTTCTTGGGCAAAGGACATTGACAAGCAGAAGCCAGAGCAGAGGAGGAGAACATCGCTGATGCCACTTGATGACTGCTGAAGACAGTCTGGTTTTCAATATGGAGATCCCAGAAAAACCCGGGGTGGGGAGGGCTTTGAAGGGTCTATCTATGTAGAGGACAGAAAGGGCTAGGATTTTACAGGGAGGTAGGGGCTCAGGGCCATTGTAATTTGGATATAAAACCACTTTATCGGGAATGATTGATATACCAAAAGTTGTATATATTTAATATACACAATTTGATGATATTTAGAGATATGTGGATACCCATGAAACCATCATTGTAATCTATGCCATAAACATAGTCATCACCTCTAAAGGTTTTCTCCTGCCCTCTTTGTTATTATAAGTTTTTGTGACAAGAACTGTTAACATGAGATCTACTGTCAGCAAATTTTTTTAAAAAAGATTTTATTTATTTATTTGACAGACAGAGATCACAAGTAAGCAGAGAGGCAGGCAGAGAGAGAGGCAGAGAGAGAGGCCGAGCAGAGAGCCTGATGCGGGGCCCCATCCCAGGATCCTGGGATCATGACCCGAGCTGAAGGCAGAAGCCTTAACCCACTGAGCCACACAGGCGCCCCTACTGTCAGCAAATTTTTAAGTATACGATACAGTATTGTTAATTATAGGTACTATACTCTACAATAGTTCTCTTGGACATATTATCTGACATAATGAAACTTTGTACCCTTTGACTAATATCTTTCCATTTCCTCTCACCCCCAGCCCCTGGCAACCACCATTCTACTCTCTGCTTTTATGAGTTTGACTTTTTAGATTCCTCATATGAGTGATCACTTGTAATATTTGCCCTTCTATGTTTGGCTTCTTTAATTTAGCATAGTGTCCTATAGGTTCATCTATGTTGTTGCAAATGGTAGGATTTTTTTCTTTCTAAAGGCTGAATGGATAATAGTCCATTGTATTTATATGTGCATTACATTTTCTTTATCCATTCACCCATCAAGAGATACTTAGGTTGTTTCCATATCTTGACTATTGTGAATAATGCTACAATGAGTATGGGAGTGAACATATTTCTTTGAGACATTGATTGCAATTCCTTTGGATATATACCCAGTTACTGATTCTTATAGTAGTTCTATTTTTAGTGTTTTGAGAAACTGCCATATTGTTTTCCACAGTGGATGCCTCATTTCATAGTCCTATCAACAGTGTACTAGGATTCTCTTTCCATTTCTCCACATCCTTTCCAATACTTACCTTTTTTTTTTTTAATTATAGCCACCCTAACAGATGTAAGATGATACTGCACTGTGATTTTGCTTTATATTTTCCTGATGATTACTGATGGTGAGCACCTTTTCATTTATCTGTTGGCCATTTGCCTATCTTTGGAAATGTCTATTTAGTTCTTTGCCCTTTTCAGCAGGTTGTTTGTTTTGTTGCTGTTGATTTGTAGGAGTTCCTTATATATTTTGGATATTAACCTTTTGTCAAATACATTGTTTGAAAAAGTTTTCTGCAAAGTGATCTGCAAATTCATATAATCTTTATCAAAATCCCAAAGGCATTTTTTTAATAGAAATAGAAAAAAGAATCCTCAAACTCATGAGGGACCACAAAAGATTATAATAACCAAAGCAATTTTGAACAAGAAGAACAAAGCTGGAGGCAACATACTTCCTGATTTCAAAATATATTACAAATCTTCAATAATTAAAACAGGATGGTACTGATATAAAGACAGATACACAAATTAATGGAACAGAATACAGAGCACAGAAATAAACTCACACATATACAGTCAACTGATCTTTGACAGGGTCACAAGAATGTCCAATGGCAGAAGGTTAGTCTCTTCAGTAAATGGTATTGGGAAAATTAGCCACATGCAAATAGCCACATGCAAAATAATGAAATTGGACCTTTACTTTACACCATACACAAATATCAACTACCAAAAAAATGAAAAGACCTGAAAACTTCAAACTCCTAGGAGAAAACAAAAGGAAAAATTTCCTTGACATAGGTCTTGACAATGATTTCTTGGATATGACACCAAAAGCACAGGCAATAAAAGCAAAAATAAACAAGTGCAATTACCAGATCAAAGTGAAAAGTTTCCATACAGCAAAGGAAACAATCAACAAAGTAAGTTGACAGCCTGTATTAATGTGCCTAAATTCTGCTTTTAGGCTTTTGAAAACTACAATCATATTTGACTTCCCAAATGAATCTGAATTTATTTCTACCTGATTTCTACAGACTGAGTCCAAACTCCCCAGACATGTACACATAGCTTGTCACAATTTGGCCCTAACAATATTCTGTGCACCCTTTTGCCCTCTTTTTCCATTCAGCCTGTTCTCTGGCCACTTTCTTTCTTTAGGCTTCTCAGATTTATGCCTTATGGCTCTTTCTGTTTTCTCATACCATAACTTTCCCACACCCATTTGTTTCTGATTTATTTATTTTCATAAATCTCTCCTTTGGCTATTGAAATAATTGTTTCTTTTCTCTCCCTCTCTAACCAGACTATAATCTCCTTGGGGGTAGGCCATGAGCCATGATTTAGATTCTAAATAAATGTTGAATAAATACATAAACTTAGGGAGGCCCAAGGAAATTCAAAGAGTAGATCACATCAGTTTAAAAACCTTGTATTGGATATTTGTTGGTTATCCACTCAGCATTCATTCTTTCCTACTTCCCTATAACAAATGTCAGATTTTTAGGGGACAGACACATGTCTCCCACACAGCCAAGGCACTTCTGAGGTGGTGGTCCCCATTGGTCTAATCAGAAGAAAAATGCAAGCAGTTTGCTTCAAATGTGACGCAGACGTGTTGTTTCTGCATGTGAATCTTCAGATGTTTGCGGCCATTTGGTGACCATGAGGGTAGATAGGCCGAGGATGAAGCCAATACCAAGGCTGGAGAGATGGGGACAATCGGGTCCTTAATAACATCACTGAGTTGGAGCCTAGGTTCGGCCCTAAAACCCTCCCACCTCTGGACTCTCACTCTCCCTAAATCAGAAAATCTCTTTTCCCTTAAGATAATTTGAGCTGGGTTTTCTTGCACATGCAACATAAATCACTTGAATACAGAACATTATGAACCTCTTCTTCCCACAGTGTTTGGAGAACAAGAAACCGATGGTCTGGATCATGCAGCATGTTTGTGACGAAGTGGAGAAAAGAACCCAGTCTCTGTACTCCTCCTACTCCAAAACTCTTTCGGTTAGGCCATACTTTTTCCCATACTTCAATGCTGCTACTTTCACTTCTCATCAGAGATAAAATAATTTAAGAAATCTCTTAGCAGTTCGTGGGTTTACTACTTCATAATGAATTTGAGTATATGGACAATATAGCTCAATAATTATTTAAATTTATATAGAGGAGCCTCATGGAAATAAAATAATATGCAAATTATGCAGCATAATTTTCAAATGAGGCATTTGGGACTCACTTTTTTTTTTTTTTTTTAAGATTTTTATTTATTTATTTGGGAGAGAAAGCATGAGAGGGGAGAGGTTCAGAAGGAGAAGCAGACTCCCCACTGCGCAGGGAGCCCAATGTGGGACTTGATCCCAGGACTCCAGGATCATGACTTGAGCCGAAGGCAGATGCTTAAGCAACTGAGCCACCCGGCGCCTCCCCCAACCTTATTTATTTATTTTTTTTTAAAACAGGACTCTGACCTTATTTTTTGTTCAAAAAGTACTGAGACCAATCATAGGAATATTGTAGTAACTTCACAATTCTGAGTATCAAATATCAAGTTCTATAAAATCTGATGGGAATAAAATATTAACTGTTTGTATCAATAGTTGTTTAAGATGAAACATGGTTATCATTGAGAGATTAGACAAAGTCCTTCAGACAACTTTCTCTGTAGTCAACCTTAATCAAAATATTGACAGGCATGCAAAGTCATCTTACCAAAGGACTACAGAAGTGCTTATGCATATATGTACATATAATACATTTTTGGCTCCAAAGCATGATGTAGCATTTTTACATTCTTTCCAGGGTTGATGCATCCCACTTACATTACATTATCTGACAATGTAACTGCACACTAGCTAGTCATCCCCTCATAAAATCGGTATGGCAAATCATATCTACCATGGTAAGCTGAGTTAAGTATCTCATGGTGTAATTAAACTCTCCACAATGATCTGGGAGCAACTACGAGGCAAAGTTGATCATTTTTGGTTCCTATGACAAATCAGTAAGAACATTCTATTTACTTATGCAAAAAACTGCTTTTGATGGGCCGGGTTCCTGAAGGCAGTCGCGGTTGGGGGAAGGTGCCGTTTCCAACTGCTTCATATTAAGAGGTCGTGAATGTCCTTCTCTTTTCTACGCCTTCTTTGTTGGATGCTCTTCTTTCCAGCTTTTCACCTCTCCATGAACAACAGCTGCATACACATCACTTACCCTGACACTCAGAAAACAGACAAGCAGCCTTTCTATTACTGCTGTAAATGCCACTCAATGAACCAGCCACTAGGTCATGCTCATGTGCAATGCAATCTATTTCCTCCCTCCTGGGCTCCAGCCTCACCTTTGTAATGACTTGAGCCGGGGTGTCCCTTGGGGCATCTGTTGTCCTACTCATAGTTTTTTGATGGCTGATAAGCACACAGTCATTATTTTCCAAGTAAGCTGGTTATGCAAACATGAAATTTCCATGTTGGAAAACTGTCAGCTAGTCTCGAACACTGTCATTGGAATTAACTTCTTTATAATTTATAAAAGAATATTTAATTATGGAAAATATTCTGATGTTTTTATTTGCTAATATAGAATATAATGTTTTTAAGAACATATAAACCTTTTCTTTTCCATATTCTTAAGGAAAACCCATGTTCTCTTCCCAGGGTCTGTAGAGGGCATGTTACAATAATCTCAAAGTCAAAATCATGAGAGAGATGGTAAGAAAATTGAAGATTAAGATTAAGAAGCATTGCCGATATAAGATAAATAATTATAGAAAACAGACCAGCTCTAAAGTTATTTTGTTAGCCACTGGGAATAGAGGAATAATTGTACAAAAAAAATCTCAACAAATCTTACATTTAAAAAGTAGGCAGAATCTTACCATTCCAAAATTATGACCTAGTGCTATTTTCTTCAAATGTTCAGAAAATCATACCCATAGTCCAAATGTTCCACCTCTTGAAATTGTACGTGGTTTAAATTTAGACAGAAGGACATGGGTCAGATTTGTGGTTTATCATGCTCACTATGCCAGTATAAGAAAAAGCTTCTCTTTAAATCATGCTTGTCTTTCACGAATTCAATCTCAAAGAGCCAAGAATGTCCACTCTAAGCATTCCTTTCTGCCCTTAGAAATTGATTCCGAATTTAAGATTCCATGCTCAACACAGTGCTTGGTGCCCAGTAGGGCCTCAAGAAATATTTGTTGAAGAGATGAAGAAATGGACGAATGACTCCCTTTCTGAATACGTTGTACTTCACCCTGCTCTGCCTCCTAGGGAAGGGAATTCCACTGGTGCTGCCATGGATCAGATTACTTCACCTTGGGTTTTCCTTTTTTGAAATTTCATGGACTGCCTTCTAGGTCTACTATGTGGTAGACAAGCCCATGTTTTTTTTCACAGCTTTAAGATGTTAACAACTAAGAGTCCGTGCTTTGGAGCCAGGCCGTCCTTGGCGTCCCTTCTCTGCTCTACCAGCTGTGTGATCTCAAGCCCTGAGTCCCATTTCCTCACTCATGGGGTGAGGATGAGAATCCCTCACTCCTAGGCTGGTTGAGAGGACTGAATGGGGTAATATATGCAAAGATTTAACATTCTGCCAGGCTTACAGTAAACAAATAGTACATTTATTCTTCTTCTTCTTTTAATTTTGCACCTGCGGGGAAGAATCAAGCTTTCTAAAGTTTATTTTCACAAGCCTCTCAGTCTCTAAGATGTTCTCTTTTCCTTTCCCTCAAGAGGGTCACTGACCATCAGTACTTGTGTAGAATATTCAGGGACTGTCCACTATTGTTTTGAATGTCATTTCACATTCGATACCTGGTATTTTATTGCTCCTTTTGTCCACAGCAATATATTGGTTATCTTATATTCAGGGAACAACATTCAGTGATTTTTAGAACTCTAACTTCTAATGATGGCCTCACTTACAAATATTACACTTGGGCATTTTTTCCCATATGTTTAAACTAAAGTTCACTTGACTACTTGAATGTTCTGTGATACTATCATTTAGTTCACCATTTAAGTTTTACATTTCAGGGGCACCTGGGTGGCTCAGTGGGTTAAAGCCTCTGCCTTCCGCTCAGGTCATGATCTCAGGGTCCTGGGATCAAGCCCCGCATCAGGCTCTCTGCTCGGCAGGGAGCCTGCTTCTCCCCACCCCGCCCCCGACCCGCCTCTCTCTGGCTGCCTCTCTGCCTACTTGTGATCTCTGTTTGTCAAATAAATAATAAAATCTTTAAAGAAAAAAAAAGTTTTACATTTCAAATATTCCTTCTATCTGGAAACATTGAATGGGGATTTTCAGTGCTGAAGATTTAAGAAAATACCGATAATGAGCAGCACTGGTACTTGTTTTGAGAAGAAACATTGTTAGCATGACTCCAATGAGGTCCTTTTTCTGTTTTTGGTCTTTAAACCTGTTCTTTATCATGGTGGTTAAGGTTTATTTTTGGTTTTGGTTTTTAAAAAAAAAAAATTTGTACATGATAAAAACATTATCGATTGTCATTTTTGGCAAAATTTTCTAGTTTGTTTGGTTTTAATTTTGTTTGTATACCTTTGACCTATAGAACTTTTATATCTTTATCTAGTTACTGCTGTAGTATATCCCCCTTCTTTGTGATTTCTTATTGTTCCTCTTAAATTCAGAAGTTCTATGGTACTGAGTTCAGATAAAAATTTATTAAAATTTTCTTCCAGATATTAATAGTTGCTTTTAAAAAATTGATCCCTTTAAACCTATCACTCCATCTACCATTCTTTTGCATTTGTAATAGCTAAGAATATGACTTTAAAATATGTAATGAGTTAACTTGGCACCATTTATTGAGTAATTTCTTTCTTCTCCACATATTTGATTTGTGAAGCCAAGCTTATCATATACTTAATTTAAAAAAATATATTCTAGCATCTGTTAATGGGTTCTCTCTTTCCATGGGCTAATTACTGAGCCCTGCACTGAACCCAAGCTCTACTGTTGCTTTATTTTTTTGTGTGTTTGTTTTTGCTTCTTATAAGATGTTTTACTGTCTTAGAGTTCAAGTTCTCCTCATCTATCAGGAAATCCTGTCAGCTTCATCTTCAGGATGATTCCAGAATCAGGCACTAAAATGCCTCAGGTTTACACCTTGCATTTGTAACTACCCTAGTTTCAGCCACCACCATCTCTTGCTGGCCTTATAACAATGACCTAGTTCTTCCAGCTTTCCCTATGTACCCCAGAGTCTATTCTCCACACCATAATCGCCATATGGATTTCAAGTGCAGGTTAAATCACGTTAGATCATGGCCACACAGTAGCTTCCTTCTTCCAAGTGCGATGTCCCTCCAAGGCCCACATGCCCTAGGTCTTACCACTTTTGCCTGATTCATTCAGCTCCAGACACAGGAGCATAATTTTACTTCGGGGCCCTTTTACTTTCTGTCTTCTTTGGAATGATTTTTGCTCATTTTGTGCACGGATTGCTCCTCATTTTTGTCAGCGGTGCTGCTTAGATAACACCATGGACACCTTCTCTGACTTCCTGAGGAATAACTGTTCATGGGGTCTCTGCCCCATTCTCTTCACCCTGTTGGAGTTTTATTCATAGCTCATACTGGCACCAATGTGTGTGTGAGTGTGTATTTTTTCTTGTTGATAATAGGAAAAGAATAAAACTTTATGAAGGCAATTTTTTTGGGTGGTAGGGGATGGATATTTTCAATGTCTAGTGTAGTTCCTGGCATATAGTATGTGCTCAATAAATATTTACTGAATGAGAGGGTTTGGGAATTTGAGATAATTCTTTGGTAACATAAAATATTCCCTTTACCAGGGTTGTTGCTTTTTTAAGGCTATTTCTTGAGACAAGTAATATTTTCAGGCAAAATTTATGTATTCATCAAATATTTCCTAAAACCTCTCTGTCTCAGGCTCTGTTCTAGATGTTGTGGAATCAGCACTGAATATTAAGATCCAAATTTTTATTAAGATAATATTTTGTACAATTTTAAAATTAAAAAAATCATCCTATGTATTCTTATATGTCCTTTCTCATGTTAAATTTATTTGGTTGACTTTTCTTGACTAAAGTTTTATAGTTTTTCTATTTTTAAATAATCAGAAATGGAAAACAATGTAATTTATAAATCCAAGAATTTTTTTCTTTTAAAAATAACATATTTTTATCATAGTTTATGTGCAATGTTTTAAAATTTTATTGTTAGTCCTTATTTTGTTTTTAAAGATTTTATTTATTTATTTGACAGACAGAGATCACAATTAGGTAGAGAGGCAGGCAGAGAGAGAGGGGGAAGCAGGTTCCCTGTTGAGCAGAGAGCCCAATGTGGGGCTCGATCCCAGGACCCCAAGATCATGACCTGAGCCAAAGGCAGAGGCTTAACCCACTGAGCCACCCAGGTGCCCCAGTCCTTATTTTTAATAAAGGCATTTACAACTATGTATGGCTCTATCTCTATATAGAATTTTGGTGACAATTGATAAATTTGGCTCTTGTTTAATAATATTTTAACTATCCTATAATTTTCTATCCAGTTATACACCACATTTATTTGGGACCATCCAGCAACATGGCTGGAGTAGAGTGAGGGAAAGAAAAAGAGATACATATATTGATTCAAATGATTTCACTACATTAGTCTGATATTCCATGAAATATATTTATGGAGAACTTAAGATGCCAAAAGCTGAGGGAAGCATGCTAAATTCAGGATATGGTAGAAGCAGCAGTCTGGGCCTAGAACATGCAAGGCTGCTTAGAACACATGAAGGAGTCAGCAAAAAAGCACTGTTTTCCCCCAAAACAATGGGAAGCTATTGGAGAATTTGAAAGATGGTGCTATGTTTTATGGCTGCTGGCTGAAGAGATGATTAAAGGGGACTAAGACAAAAGTTAGGGAGATCATTTAGGAAGTTAAAAAGCAGTAAGAGGTGGGAAGAATGATAGCTACTTGGACTAAGGGTGTAACACAAAAAATGAGCAAATCGGATAAAGAAGGGACATTTCTGCTGGATGAAGTACAGATTATGTAGGAAGGTAAATAATGAAAATAATTCCTAGTTTTTTTTGGCTTGAGTAATGGATAAAAGGTGTGACTATTTAGGGAAATGATGAGAGATGGGAAAATAATAATTTGGGGGGAAAGAAGGAGAGGGAGATTTTTAACTACATTTATTTGAACTATGTATAATTCCTCTAAAGGATTTTACTGCCTACTTCTGTCAATTTCTAGCAAAAAAAAAAAAAAAATCCCAGAGTTGTAAATTCAGGCTATTATATCCAGTTTCTAGTTTTGTAACCTAAGGCAATTTACTGAAGTTATGTGTGTCTCACTTTTCTCATCTGGAAAATAGGGATACTAATGGCAATCATCTCGTAAATTTTCTTGTTGAAAGTTAATGAATTTTGCCCAGTAAAAGAGTGTCTGGCAAATACTAACAATCAATCAATAAAGGCTATTATTATTATAGTTAGCCTATATGTTTGATATTTCAAATTTTCTTGGGAAACTTTCATTCCGGTTTTTGACTTACTGATACTATTACTTAGACAACTGTATTTAATAGAGTTCACAGTGTTCTGCTGCCATGCTTCCAATAGAACACTTTCCAACTGCGAGGCTTTTATTTTTGAAAGTCTTAACCACTGTGTCTTAAAATTTTTTCCAGAAGAACATTTGACTTTTTGTTTGTTTGTTTTTAGGCCTGACATACCAAGAAATATCATCATTCTGTTGCTTTCTCACACTAAAAACATCTTAGCCAGGGTATCAAACTTGGAGCTGATAAATTTCTTCCTGCAAAACTGTGTGTAGCTATGGTTCTATTTTCTTCTGACTTTTCCTGTTTAAAAGAAAACCAATCTTATTTTGGCCCTCTTGCAGTTAACTTGCCTTTCTATCTAGATATTTAATATATTTAATAAGATGCTTTCCTTTTGTCCTTATATTTCAACACTGATAAATGAACACATGCCTCTATAGAGATCTTCTTTCATTAATTTTGTCTCAATCAACATAAGGCCTAAAGGGCAGCAGAACAAGTGAAAACTGCCAGGTTCCTACACTGACAGACTGTTCTTCCACACACTCAGCCAATGAAACCACATTGCCATCAGCTTCTCCCCATCTTTTTCCCCCTAGAAAGCAACGTGCTATCATCAGTACTTCTTCAAATTATTGCTCCTTTATCTTCTGGGACGTAGAGCCTCAAAACGGGTATGAAAAATGTGGCTGGGAATGTAGTACTCTGCCAGTCTCAGAAAATACCACTTGACCCATGAGAAAGAGTAATGCCTCCCCTTTCTTATTGGTAAAAGGCTCTGGATCACTGACCTCGATGTCGGTAGGAAGGTCTTCTTCCCTTCTAAGTAAAAAAGGCTGCTCTGTTTCAAGAAGTAAAACATGGGCAGCCTCCATTTTTTTTTCTTTTTTTCTTTTTTTTTAAGAATTAGCTCAGTTTTTGAAAATACATCCGTAACTCTAGCAGTAGATAATTGGCCTTTGTTTTTATTTTGCATATCTCTGGGGGGGATTGAATGGGCGCTTCCTTGACACACCATTTTAAACTGCAAGGTCTCCTTGATTTTAATTTATATTTTAGTGTTCCCATACTACCCCATCCCAGAAAAACTCTTCTCAGCATTTGCATGCCATTTTAGGTCTCTATATTTTTTTTAGACTAAACATGTTTTCTTTATTTCTTAGACCTCAAACTGCAATTTACATTATCTGGATTGTTTGCCTACTTAGATCACATTCTCTACACAGTGCTCAGCTCTTTACAAGACTGCAGATAAATAGGCTTATATACAAAATCTTCTATTTATAAAACCTCTCTTTGTGATACCAGAGTGCTTTTTGCAATTCATAGACTTTTTCTGGATTTGAATGCCTAATTTGGAATACTCTTACTTACAAACATGACTATTTCCCTTAAGGAATACCTATATTTATAGTGATATACAATATATACATATGTAAATATATTTTCATTTTTACTCTCGGTCTGTTTACAAGAAATTTGTTCTCATATGTCTATCAACTTGATGCCACAGAAGCCTTTTATACTATTAAGCTTTCACTGTAACGTGTATGAGTCCAACCCATTGTTCATTTTATCTCTGTGCCCATTCCTTTGAGTGCATGAAAAGCAGGGAAGGTGAAGTTTTCTTTTCAACCAGTAGAATCCAAACTAGGCAAATTTGGTGCACTGAAGTTTTTAACCCTTTTAAAAAGCCCCAAGATTTTCTGTTAGCAGCAGGGTGGTAAAATAAAGGAAAACAGCAGCCCAGGGTAAAAGGTGTAAAGGACAGAAGGAAGACCCTGGAGAGGACACCCTCCCCCCCACTTTTTTTACTCTGAGCATGGACTGTAACCTTGCCCAAACTTCTGTCTTCCCTCCATTATCACCACCACACCTCATGTCCCTATGTTATTAAAACCACGTGTCTTGTTTGCTCACTGAAGTGGGAGTTTATTCAGAAAGTATACAGGTAAGGCCAAGAAATTATTTTTTCTCTTTTCAAAATTCTTTACAAAAAGTGCCTTCATTTATTCTTCTGGTGTCTTTTAAAGCATATATATGTATATATGCTTTATATATATAAATATTAAATATTAAGTTAAATTAAATTGTTACAATTATTACTATAATTATTATTAAATTAAAAATTAAATATTAAATAAAATCTTAAAAACATATATATGCTTTAAAAGACACCAGAAGAATAAGTGATTTTTATACATATATATGTATGAATAAATAACATTCATACATATATATGTATGTTCCGCTGTCTTTATGTCCGTCTGACTTCCTGTTATCCATTCATTCTTGCCTTCAACAAACATTTATTAGTCATCTATAAACTCTAGGTGTGTCCTTGGCCCTAGAAGTTCCTTAATGAGTGAGACATCATTGTAGAACTTAAAGGCTTCATATTTTTGAATTGAATACAAACATGTAAGAGAGCAATGTCATGATTTTTCCAATGACGTACTGTAAGAAATATAACTGAATGATAGACAGATATTAAGTACCATGGGACCCAAAGGAAAGACAGTCAAGGATGTTAAAACGGAGGCAGAAGGCAATTTTGAAATGTTGTAAGAAAATCCAGATGTTAGAACTAGGTATTTCAGGACGCATGGGTAGCTCAGTGGGTTGGGCCTCTGTCTTCGGCTCAGGTTATGATCCCAGGGTCCTGGGATTGAGCCCCGCATTGGGCTTTCTGCTCAGTGGGGAGCCTGCTTCCTCCTCTCTCTCTGCCTGCCTCTGCCTACTTGTGATTTCTCTCTCTGTGTGTCAAATAAATAAATAAAATCTTAAAAAAAAAAAAAAAAGAACTAGGTTTTTCATCACAGTACTTTTATAGATGGGTGTGAATGTTAAATTTCAGTGACTTCATACTTGAAAATATTGCCTGAGTGTTTTTCGGACTGATTGTTGAAGAAGAAAGTATACTCAGCTCACAGTACTCTAGATGCAAATGATGGCAGATCCATGACTCCCTCTCCCTTAGCGTTTTTTTAATACACTTTTAACATGGTTAGGGGAAACCCTCTAAATAGTTAAAGTTCTTAAAAAGCTGGACTGTGAAGTTAATTCATATTTTTCTATAAATATTACAAAGTACAAAACAATGGTTATTTTGAAGAAGAAATAAGAACAAGGGTGATCATTTTGTCTAGTTATGAGGATATGGGTACTTTGAGCTACAAAGAATATATTTCTCTTTCTTCACATAAAAATATGTTTTTTTTTATCTGTTTTATTATGAGAAGTCCTGGGAAATAGAAAATTTCTCTTTTTTCTTTTTTTTTTAAATTAAGTTTTAAAAGCCCCTTTCTACTTCGTTGAAAATTTCCCCTGAAAATATGCCCTTGAACACCAATTGCATTTTTGTCACACTGGAAAATAACATGATTTCACTCCCTCTACCCCAGGGGTTGCCAAAGTAGAAGCAGAAATTACTTTGTGGCCCACCACCACGGAGAGAAAATGGTTCTTCTCGCATGGCATAATGCAGGCCTCAAATCATTCCAAATCTCTCTTAGCCTTGTTTAAGTATAGCTCAGGAACTCATGCTAGGTGGAGTTGTTGCTAAATGGGACACACTATTTTCCACAGAGAGCTTGTGGGACACCCAAGTAGGCCACCAGGGTGTTGGGGAGAACCAGAAAAACAAAGGTATGAGGACTTTCCTCCCACTCCACCCTCAATTGCAGGGTTATCAAACCAGGGCACTGAGCAGGCTAGCGGCTGAAGGATTTGGGGTTTGGATGAAAGAACAGGAGGGTGGGAAGCAACATTACAGAAAACTGATCCGATTAAATACCCAAAGCAAGTTCAAGACATTTCAAAAGCTCTTCTGTTAAAAAAAAAAAAAAAAAAAATACTGTTTTGCTTTCCATGAAAAATTCATGAAACAAAACCTAGGAATTTCTCACAGTGCACGCAGGGGGATGGGTGTTTCCACTTCAGAGCCAGCTGAATGAGAGACAAGTAATGTGGACTATCGTTTCTGCGAACATGATTATAGAACATGCTTAGACACTTAGGACTGATTTGTAGTCGTAGCCTTCTTCGGAAATGCTGCAACCTCTCCTGTGGGTTCAAGGGCAGTTCTCAGTTGAACGTAAAAACTGAGGAGAGACTATCAAGAGGCAGATTGAAATCTCCCCTTATCTGTGAGCCAGCCAGATGCTCTCCCTGTTCAGAAAAATCACTTCAGTTTAACAAGCGTGTTGGCGGCAGTTCCCTTGGAGTTCCCGGAGTATTCCCGGGGCACACACGGAGTTGTCGTTCGAGCCCCTTCCTTAGGAGTCTGCCTCTCCTGCCACGGCCCCTCGGCCACTTTCCCTCCACCCGCAACCCCCCCACCCCTGCTCCGCCCCGTGGAAGGCTAAACCGATGGTTCAGATGCACCTGAAAGAACTCACAGTACAATGTGGTTGTCGCATAGGAGCTGACGTTAAGTGACAGATGGGAAATCAGCAAGTGCATAGAGAAGATGTTTAGACGTTTCCAAAACCTCCCAACAGGCGAAAACCCCCTTCATTCCCTGTCTGGGCTTCCCCTAAGTGAGCACAGGCAGCTTAACCAGGGTTTTAAGATCATCAAGACACACCATTTGTGGAAAGGAGAAGTTATGAAAACAGTTTCTGCTTTTAGTGTTATGGTCTGATTCCTCTGATTCTCAAATTAAGGGTCATTCTGCGTTTTTTGAATCCCCTTTGTGCTTCTCTGCCCAACCACTTTTCACCCATTCAACTTCCTGTTCCTCCCTTGTAGCCCATTCTTTGTATGACTTGGCACCTCGGAGCTTCACATGTCCGGAATACTTTCTGAGCAAATATTTTATTGAACTTCCTAAAAATACACAGGTAGAATGAAAATATGGCCATGTCAACAAAGGGGATGGAGTGCTTATGTTTACTAGAAAACGTGCATAAATGTGCTGGTGTAGGATTCTCTCACTCTGTCTCCGCTGTGATTCCTTAGAGTATTAAAAATGCCATTAGGGCAGAAATAAACTCATGGCAATTTCCACATGCCTTTCTGAACATCAATTTCCATAGTAATACGTTTTTGGAGTTCAGAACAGTCTGTTCTGCCATAACGTGTTGCTTGTGTTCCTCAAAAAGTCCCTGTTATCAATCAATCAATCAATCAAATAAATAAAAATAATAAAAAATTTTAAAAAAGAAGGAAAGAAAAAGGAAAAAAACACACGATAAAAAGAATTGCTGGAAAAGATATGGTTCAGAGCTAGAGAGATACAGTTAATTTTTTAGTGATGATGTATATAAGTGTTTGGGTGCATGTTTGAAAAAGTTAACCTATAGGTGCTTAGATATACAGTCTGAAGTTTACTGAGCAAAGCCAGCATTTGATTATTTTCCTATTAGCATTTTCCTATTACCACCCACACTATCCTTAACCTAGCATTTTTACACATTTTATTGTCATTATTACTTTGTCACTCGTCAGAAGCATAAACCAAGCAAAAAGCCACCAACCAAACCCTGTCATTAGGGCAATACCTTTCTTCTTCCCAGGTGCTAATTTCTGCTCAAAATTATCTTACTACCTAACGCAGTCTGGTAAAAGCAAATCATGCTTCCTAGTGAACAAGTTTCATTATATCTAACTGGTTCAGTGGTAAGTTGTACTGCATTCGTGGATGCAAAACGCAAGTCAGGAGTTAAAATTAAATGTAAGTTGGTTTTGGATCAAAATAAACAACATTTTTGAGGTTGAAATATTATCTAACTGTTGACATTTGCTGAGAATCTTTTATTCCTTTGCATGCTGTAAACTGTTGAGACAGGTGCCAAAAATGGTCTTTTCTGAGGAATACTCCATCTTTCTCCTGGGACATTTATTGCTGTTTTATTTTTGTCTTTTCTTTTTAATGGGATTAAAATGCTGACTTTGCATTGGCCTCTTGTGATGGTTTATAACTACACACTAAAAAATAGCGGGGCTTAACGACAATGCCCCAAATTCTGACGATTAGGATACACTTCTCCATTATATTTTCAAATAAGTTTGCAGGACCACGAAGAAGCTGCACAGATTTAATGAGGGTGAACCAGGTATTACTAAAGAGCTTTTCCAAAGCAGCGAGCGCTGAGTTAAAGGAAAGCAAGCAAAATTCCTTTTCTCCCTCCCAACTAAAGAGACCAGTGAACTTGCCAAGTGAAAACTCTAAGTCCCAAGAAATACCCTGAACACAGAAAAATAAGCACATAGATGAATGCCTCCCCTCTTCGTGTTGGTCTGAGGCCGACTGACAGCACCAGGTGGCAGCCCTCGGGAGCTGCCCGCTGCAGATGCCCTACCTGACAGCCAAAAGCTGGCAGGAACTGAGCAGCAACATGTGCTTCCTGTGGAGGGCAACGGTCAGCAGGTGGGATCGGCAGACTGCGTGCTTTCCTGAGCCTGTCCTCCTGTGTGGTCATCTGGGCCGCCTTCCCCTCGGGCACGGAGGGCCTGGAACACGACATTTTCTCAGTGCGGTGCTGGAAGTTGTTCAGAGGCAATTACGCTGGATGTCACTGCGGAATAGATGACTTAGAGGTTCCACGCAAATTGAAGTTTGAGGCCAGCTTGAAATTACATGAGATCTGGGGACTTTGACCAAAGTTGGTCTGAATCCCCCTGCACTCCCCTTCGGGTCATCTTTCTTTAATCATTTACCAAGGTTTTTCTGGTTAGGTCACCGATGAACGGATGACGTCAATCTCCCCCTCCTGCTTCCCCCACCCCCCTTTCGGGACTGTACAGAAGGCCGTATTAATTTGTCCTTTTGGCGGCTGTCAAGAAAGCTAATAGGAAACTCATTCCTGAACCTCAAGAAATTGACTCTTCTGCTTTGTATTGTATATGTCAGAGGCAAAGAGCCAGGGCTCATGTGTGATGAAAGCCATGGTGCCATAGCCCTTTGCTGTGGTCTGTCCGTGCGCTTTTACAAAGAGAGAGAGACATCAAGGGAATTAAACAGATTCGACTCAGGAGAATAATAAGAACTTGCCCTTCAGGGTGGGAAGCACAAATGCCCACGCTCAGAACGATGGCATCTTGGGTCTCAGGTGATCACTTCATTTTTCTTGATATCCTGTTAAAACACTAGACCGCGACACTCAGAAAATTGATTAAGGGGTAGCAAAGCTGGAAAGCATCCTCCATCCCTACTTTGTCTCTGGGAAATTTAGCAGATCATGTAAGTGCATGACCATGCCTTTGCTAGGGTATAATATTTCTCAGATTTCAGAGCTAGGCTAGATTACATAGCTAGGCTATGTACACATTTTGTTTTCATCTTTCAATCACAGAATCCACTGGGAAACCTTAATAAGGAAGGTGATGTTGTCTGCTTCCTCTGATCAGAAGAGCTTGGTTAATGATACTCCAAAGCCAGAGAAAGGCAATCGATAGTTTGGGTGAAATTTGGAGGAGAACTCAGAAGTTGACATAAACTATGGGGTGGCTCCCTTGACAAAAACCGATGTTTCAGCAAACTTGGCATCAAAATCCATTTCTATGATATATTAAGTGAATGTATTTCATTTTTCATTAGTCTTAGTTTGTGTTCATTCAAGAAACTTTTATAAGAACCCTATTATGTGCCAGGTTCTGTGTTGAACCCTGGAGATCAAATGATAAATAAGATACAGTCTCTGGGGCGCCTGGGTGGCTCAGTGGGTTAAGCCTCTGCCCTCAGCTCAGGTCGTGGTCTCAGGGTCCTGGGATAGAACCCAGCATTGGGCTCTCTGCTCAGCAGGGAACTTGCTTCCCGCTCTGCCTCTGCCTCCCTCTCT
Organism: Martes martes; assembly: GCF_963455335.1. Taxonomy (NCBI): domain Eukaryota; kingdom Metazoa; phylum Chordata; class Mammalia; order Carnivora; family Mustelidae; genus Martes; species Martes martes. Next base: position 61,815,849 of record NC_137889.1, on the reverse strand, counting down.
GCCTACTTGTGATCTCTGTGAAATAAATAGATAAAATCTTAAAAAAAAAAAAAAAAGACAGTCTCTGGCCTTAAGCAGATTATGGTTGAGTAGGGGAGACAGACATAGAAGCAAGCAACTTCAGTTCATTGTATTAGGACCCGAGATACAGGGTTAATTGGTAGCACAGAGGAGGGAGTTCTTAGCTGTGCTGGGGGAGATTAGTCCTTCGAAGGTCCTAATAGATTCTTAATAGTTAAATCGCACAAGACTCCTATTTGCATTTAAATTTTTTTTGAAGTTTAACATACACACACACATTTATACATATGTGAGTATTTTTGAAGTTTAGCACACATAAATTGTGTGATACATGTGTGTGTGTCTGTATACACATGTGTGCACATATTGGCCAATTTTCACTAAGTGAACACGCTCATGTAATCTGTCCCCAGATCGACATATAGAACACAAGATCACTCTGGAAGTACTCTGGTTCCCTTTCCCATTACCAGCTTGCTTGAAGGACAATGACTATTCGGACTTCTAACCCCATAGTTTAGTCTTGCTTGCTTTTAAACTTTATATAAATGGGTTCTTAAAGTACTCACTCTTTTATATAATGGCGACTTCTCTCAATATTGTTTGTAAGATTCATCCATGTTGTGTAACAATGGTTTGTTTGTTCTCTATGATATATAGCCATCTATTTTGTGAATATACCACAATTTATTTACCCATGCTTCTGTGATGGAATTTGGGTTGCTTCCTGTTTGGGCTGTTGTAAATAAATATTGTCCCTATGAACATTTCTGTGCATGCCTTTTGGTGAACATATGTATTCATTTCTATTCAGTATATACCTAGAAGTGGAATTTCTGGATCATAAAGAATGCATATGCTCAGCTCTCATAGATACTGCCAACCAGTATTCCAAAGTGGTTTTCAGAAGTTTACATGACCACCATCTGTGTACTGGAGTTCCATTCCTCCATACCCTCCCCAGTGTTTGGCATTGTCTGTTTTTTCCACTTTAGCCATTCTCATAGATCTGCAGTGGTCTTCCTTTGTGGTTTTATTTATGAAAGCTGGGAGTTTTTAAATCATAAAATCAGAGATCCTTTCCCATGGACAACCGCTCTGAATAGAGAGCTGGAAAATTTTGGAAAGCAAGAGATCTAATGGTTTTATCTGCTACTCTATGGGGCTTTTTTTTTTTTTTTTTTTAACTATGGTATTGCTGTAACACTCAGAATGTTGAAGCATCTCCCATCTTCATGCCTCTTCTGTTGTTCATTTCATTCTATCCAACTTTTACCTCTGTGGTGGCTTCCTCAAACTCTGGGAATAAGAATGAAAGTGATAGAATTAGCGGGTAATTATCATGGGCTACTCTTGGCTAGGCAATATTCCAAAGCACTTTACAGGTACATATTTTGTTAAACCTCACAACATTTCTGTGAGTTGGATGGTGTTATTCCCTCCATTTTTGCAGGTGGGAAGAATGAGACGAGAAGGTGAGCAACTCATCCAGGTCACACAAGAAGTCATGAAGCCTGGATTTGGACTGAGGTGGACAGATTCTGAACACAAACTTTTAATCCTTATACTACTCTATGCTGGTAGAGTTTGAAGCCTGCCCCTTTTCTCTCTAGTGTGTATTTCTATTTTACAGTAGAAATAGATTAGCAAAACTATGATTTCTTTTTTTTTTTAATTTTATTTATTTGACAGACAGAGATCCCAAGTAGGCAGAGAGGTAGGCAGAGGGGGGGTGGCGGGAAGCAGGCTCCCTGCTGAGCAGAGAGCCCGATGCAGGACTTGATCCCAAGACCCTGAGATCATGACCTGAGCCGAAGGCAGAGGCTTTAACCCACTGAGCCACCGAGGCGCCCCAAAACTATGATTTCTTGATAGATATCCTTATCTAAAAACATGCTCCATCAGTTAGAAGCTATGTGTTGAATATGTGTCCTGAGCTATTTTTAGATACCATGGTGCATGTAAGGTGAAGAGTTTAACAAGATTTTGTTTTTGAACAGAACCTGTAAAGTTACAAATTCTTTTCCAGCTATCATCTCGTTTGATCTTCATAAAAGTTAACTGAGTAGAGAATTTAGGGCTGAGAAGTTAAGTGAGTTGCTTGAGTTCAAACAGGGCATTAGCTGCAGAAGCAGGATCTGAACCTAGACTCAGACCCTGGGATTTCCTGACAAACTTTAGAATCTGATGCACAGAGAACTTGAATACAAGGTTAAAAAAGGGAGGAGGCAAAGGGTAAAATTCTGCATAATCCAAGTCAGAAGTTTTCCCAGGTTCTACACTGAATGACTCTATTAACTCTACGAGTCAAAACCATCTATGTTGATTTTAATTTGCATTTGCTACAGCATCTTTTAACTGGTTTTCTCCCCAAGTTTCTGGTCTATTTTTGGGGGGATAGGAGTTGTGCTTTTAGTACTATGGAGATCTAACTGGCTTTATAAGGACCAAATTTGGTATTTGAATTACTAATGAACTTAAATATGTAGAAAAATTTGACTTATTACTGGATGATAGCCAATAACCAAAAACAAATAGTGCAGTCCTATTGTGTTTTTGAGTCATAAAAATATACACTTTTAAGATTAATTACCCTAGAAATCAAAAGAAAAATCTGTTATTAGTCACTTTTATGCCATCCGGTGGACAACACTGTAATTTTCCTAACACTTATTCACTAAAGAAAACAAACCTAATTTCCATATGCCACCACGTTGATAAATGTTGACTCTAAAAATGGCATTAAGTATTCAGTGCCACCCATGTAAACACCTATGTCATATGTTACTTCCCAACTTACATCTGTAATGTTGATGGAGAAGGCAAGGTCAAAATTAAAATGTGAATCTTGCTGACTCCACCACAATAATATTCTCCGGGTTTTGCTTTTTTGCTTTTTTGCTTTTTTGTTTTGTTTTTGTTTTTTGCAAAGACTAGTCTGAAATCAGAAAAGTAAGTCTTCCTATGCTTTCTCCACATTTTCCAAATTGCTTATAAAATTTTGTTTTAATTTGATGGGATTCTTTGTTTGTTTGTTTCTCAACTACATATACTTTGCTCTTATGAAGTCCAAAGCGTTACCCACTCCTTTTTTAGATCTGAGACTCTTCTAAGACGTTAGTGGGTTATGAAATTATTTAGGGGGTATAACTGACATTTAAAAAAAAAGAGAGAATAGAATATACTAGAAAAGAAAATACAGTAAGTCCCATTGGTGCATGAAACATATTTCGGGTGGACCTGCATGTAAATATTGTGTACTGAGGTCTGATGTGAAATATATTTCTTACTGGGCTTGTGTTTGTGGCAGGATTCACCCTTTGTCTTTCAATTGCAAATCCACCCCTGTAGATACCGCTCTGTGATTGGCATTGGGATTCTTCTGTGCCAGCTGGTTCTGTATCGGGTTCTGCAAGTAGGGGGTGCTAGAGGGAGATAGGAAGGTGGGAGGAGGGGCAAGGAGGCTTCCTGTCTGCTTTTCTGTTTCCCTCAGCTTGGTTCCAGTGACAGCAATGGTTCCAGCCTTCAGGTCTCTAGCAGCAGAGGTTCCAAGCCAAAGTGTCCCCTCTTCAAAGGTATGGATGTCAGCTCCTTGGAACCTTTCCTCAAGCATCTGGTTCTAGCAGCCTCACTGTGTTTTCTTCTTCTCTGTTCTCTTCTCAGTCATGGTAGCACATCCCTGCAGTTATTATCTCTAGATAATAGTTTTGCACTCCCTTGCTGCTCTCTCAGTCTTTCAACACGTAGGTAACCAATTTCTTGTTTTAAATCCCTCTGTTTGAAATAGCTAATGAGATTTTCATTTTCTTGACTAGACTCTGAATAATACCTGGTAAGAAAAAAAGAGAAAAAAAAAGTTGAAAAGCCATGGCTCCTGGGCATTGACTCTTCAGTCTTAACCTCATTCATGCAGTGTCCATCATGGCAGTTTGGGCACACTGGTGTCTACTGAACACCACCAATCACAGATGATAGAGCAATGCCTGGTTCATTTTGTTTTTTCCCACGGATGATAGTGCAATGCCTGGTTCATTTTGTTTTTTTCCCAAAAGGGGAAAAAAAAAAAGGCATAAAAGAAAATATATACAACTCATTTAATTTTAGAGTTTAAGGCATCTCAACATTTGTCTTGGTCTTATAGGTGTGAAATAAGATTTTAACTGACTAAAAAAAATTTTTTTTAAGAAAGATTTTAACAAAAAAAGGAGCTGAATAGGAACTAGCACTAACTTTCCTGACACAGGTTGTCCTAGCTGCAAAAGGCAATGCTGTATCAGAAAATTTGGGTGTCTATAATCCTATGCCTCTCCCCCCCCCAAAAAAAAATTAACTGATGAATCATTACATTCACCAAGCTCTGGCTAATGTTTGGATACATAAATTGAGGATGCCAAGAGAAGGCTAACTTGATCCACATAGGAAGAAGAATAGAGATCTAAAGAAGTCACAAACTGGAATCCCATGGATTTTATCTAGCTTGCAAATATTACCTGCATAGTGTTTTTTAAAAATGTGAAGTAGTTGCCATGATGTGAAAAATATCACAATTTGAGGATCTCTTGAAAATTAGAGACTCAGGGAATATTGGGTCCTCATTCCCATCGAGTATCAAGTACTTTATGGGGGCATATGCTGTCTAGTTTGTCATGGTCCCCAGTCTTTCATACTTGGACTTTCATTCTTTCCTTTTTGTTACCTATCTCTCCTGTGAGCATTTGCATTTTGAGTCTTGGCCTAGAGGAAGCAACCTAGGATGTTAGAGGCTGGACACAATGTAGGAGGATGGAGAAGAGAAAGAAAGATAGATACAGTAGACACAGAGTGAGCTAGGAGGTATGAGACAGCTGTTAAGGGAAAGGGTGTTTTGGGAATGGAGAAAAGTAAATGTATTGTTTGTAAAGTTGTGCTATATGACGTACCCCATTTTCCATCTGTCCACAAATGTGTCAGTAAGACTACCTAATTGGGGTTTTTGTGTATGCATGTGTGTATTACTCTGTGGGTGTGTGTCGGGGGGGGGGTGAAATCATTGACAATGGGCTAAGACTGACATACAGACTAATGGGACTAGAAATGGCTTAGGAAAGCCCAGGTAGAGGCCAGTTACATGACATTTTCTGATTGATTTTTTTCCCAAGAAATTAAGTTTTTGAAGTTTATAATGATGGCTATCTAAACATTCAGTAATAGAAAAGTAATTACAATTGATGAGACCCATTAACTTTAATCAGTCAAAAAATTATTGCAAAAATAACATTTCTCAACTATTGCTTGATGAAGTCACCCTCTTTTTACTAACGTCCCATGGTTTGGTTTGTTTGTGCTTTTCTTTTTTTAGATATATTTATTTATTTTAAAGAAAGAGAGAGAAAGAGCATGAGTGGGAATGGCATAGGTAGAGGGAGAGAGAATCTGAAGCAGACTCCGTGCTGAGTGTGGAGCCTGATGTGGGGCTCCATCCCACAACTGTGAGATCATGACCTGAGCTTAAATCAAGAGTTGGATACTCAACTGACTGTGCAACCCAGGTGCCCAACTGTCCCACACTTTTTAGAACCATTAGTCCCTCAGTCTCAGATTTTTAAATATACATTAATTACTTTTAATTAAATAAATAAACCATATATATAACTTATCTATCTACACATAACTATAAAACTATAAAGTTATAAAGCTATATGCATAAAAATATATAACTACATAAAACTATCAAGCTATGAATAACCTGACTTTATTGATATATTGGCAATACACACTTTTGTCCTCATGAAGCTTTGTGATTTCTCAGATTATATATACTTATTGAAGTGTTATTTTAAAAAAGTATTATTTTAAAATATATAAAATAAAAGTATTATTTTAAAATAATTAAGAATGTAAAGTCATTTAGAACAGTCTATAATCCATGTCCAGATTTCATAAGTCCTAGAATTTAGGTATCTTCAGCTAACATCATAATTAATGGGGAAAAACTGAAAGTTTTTTTTTTTAAGATCTTATTTATTTGTCAGAGAAAGAGGTCAAGAAAGGGGATTGGAAGGCAAAGGGAGAAGCAGACTCTCTGCTGAGCAAAGATCCGATGTGGTGTTCGATCCCAGGACCCTGGGATATGAGCTGAGCCTAAGGCAGATGCTTAACCGACTGAGCCACCCAGGCATCCCTGAAATCTTTCTTTCTAATATCCAGTTCAAGGCAAGGTGGCCCACTCTTGACACTTTCATTCAACATAGTACAGGAAGTCCTAGCCAGAACAAGTAGACAAGAAAATAAATAAAAGGCATCCAAGTTGGAAAAGAAGAGGTGAAAGTTATCCACAAATAACTATTAGAACTAATAAATGGTTTCAGTAAAGTTGAAGGAAACAAACTCAATATACAAAAACTGGCTGTATTTCTGTACACTAACAATGAACTATTCAAAAAGACCCTGAGTAGCCAAAGCAGTCTTGAGAAAAAAGAAAAAGTTGACAACATCCCACTTCCTGATTTCAAATTATATTATAAAGCTAGTAGTAAAAACAATACGGTACTGGCAAGAAACAGATCCATAAACCAATGAAACATAATGGAAAGTACAGAAATGAACTTACACATAATCGGTCAACTAATCTGCAGCAGGTCACCAAGAATGGGAGGAAGATGGTCTCTTCAATAAATACTGTTGGAAAAACTAGATATCCACATGTAAAAAATGAAATTGGAACCTTACCCTACACCATATGCAAAAATTAACTCAAAATGGATCAAAAACTTATATGTAAGTCCTGAAACTGTAAAAGTCCTAGAAGAAAACATAGGGAGAAAGCTCACTGACATTTATCTTGGTGAGGATGTTTTGAGTATGACACCAAAAGCAAGAATGAATCAATGGAACTACATCAAGTTAAGAAGCTTCTACAAAGAAAAAAAAAAAAATTAACAAGATGAAAAGGAAACCTACAAAGGGGAGAAAATAATCGCAAATCATATATCTGAAGAGCTAAAATCCAATATACAGAAGCACCTCATACAATTCAATTGCAAAAACCCAAATACCTGATTAAAAATGAACAGAGTTCTTAAATAGACATTTTTTTTCCCAAAGAAGACATACAAATGGGCAATAGGTACCTGAAAAGATAATCAACATTGCTAATCATCAGGTAATGTGAATCAAAACCACAATGAGATATCACCTCACACTGGTTAGAATGGCAATTATCAAAAAGACAGAAATAACCAGGGTTGGTGAGGATGTGGAGAAAAGGAAACCCTTGTGTACTATTGGTGGGAGTGTAAATTGGCACAGCCATTATGGAAAATATGTATGGAGTCTCCCCCAGAATTAAATTAGAACTACTATATGAATATCCATCCTGTGCTATTGTGATTTATAATGAGAAATATATATTTAATCCTGATTTCCCTTTCTGACATGGAGCTCCTAAAACCTTTGGAATTTCCTGTGATGACAGCTACGTGATGTCTTTTATTATGTTAATGAAGTGACTTTTGGAGAGCATCTAAAGATGGGGATTGATTGCCAGTGGAGCCAACCATGTGATTAAAAGATTGGAACTTTTAGTTCTACCCTCTGACCTCTGGGAGAGGAGAGGGGTTGGAGGTTGAATCAGTCACTAATGGCTGACTTAATCAATCATGCCAAAGTAATGAAACCTCCATAAAAATCCAAAAGGATAGGGTTCAGAGAGGAGAGCATCTAGTTTGGTAAACCAGAAGACATCCACATGTTGCTGTGTTAGGTTTCAAACTCCATGGGACAGAAGCTACCTTGTTTGAGACCTCTACCTACGTATCTTTTCATCTTTTGTAATAAACCAGTAATTTAGTGAGCAACCTGGTCTCCTGAGTTTGATGAGCTGTGCTAGCAAATTAACTGAACCCAAGAAAGAGGTTGTGAGCCAATTAGTCAGAAGCATAGATATCAACTGGACTTGTGACTGGCATCTGAAGTGGCGGGGGAGTCTTGTGGAATGTAGTCTTGTGGGACTGAGCCCTTAACCCGTGAAATCTGATGCTATTGCCAGGCAGATAGGGTCAGAATTGACTTGAATTGTGGGACACCAAGCTGGTGTTGGAGAATTGGTTGGTATGGAGAAAAAGCCCAAACATTGAAGCTGGTTTCAGAAACATTTATCTAAAGGAAATGAAACCCGTATCTAAAAGAGATATCCACACTTTCATGTTCATTGCAGCATTATTCACCATAATCAAGATGTGGAAACAGCCTAAGTGTTCATCCATAGATGAATGGATAAAGAAATCATGGTTATCTATAAAATGGGTATTAGTTAGTTTTACAAAAGGAGAAAATCCTGCCATTTGTGACAACATGGGTGGGATCTATTACCTCTAGTTATGAGGGGGCTGAAGAGGGATCAGAGATGTCACACGTTCCTGGCTGCAGGAAAGGCTGGGAAACAAGAAACAAGTCAAACAAAACCAGGACCCAAAACTGGTTTTTGTTCAGACTTTTCTTCTCACATAACTTGAATGAGGGTACAAGTAGCCCCAGGAAGATCTCTAGGACAGGACATCCCTGAGAATGGGAACAATTCCACAGAGATAGAGTGCAGAAATCTTGTGTGACAAACTAGACTTGAACCTTGGGTCGAGCCTTCCCAACGCCAATTCCATTTCTGAATTATTTGGTTAGTCTGTCAATCATCCCCTTGTCTTCTCAAGACAGATTGCTTTAATTTTTCATTTCTATATTTGTAACAGGGTGCACATGTGTGTACTGTGTTTGTGTGGGTATGTATAACAAAGCTGGTGCTATGCTGAATATGAAGTTCGTATCCTGCTTTCTCTTTCAAGTCATATTATATAATCAGCAATTGCTGGTAACATTAAATAATCTTCAGAAGCGTGACTTTAAGGGTGTACAATATTGTGTGCAATGGATGTGCCGTCTTTTACTGAAACAGTTCCTATTGTTGAATACTTAGATGGACTCATACGCTTTCAAATATTTGTGTCAGTTTCTTTAATCTCTGTCTATGATTTTATATAATTTGCTTGTTCAGAATGTTCTTCGTCTTGTTTCTGTCTGCTTTAATGAGCCCTATGCTCTTTTTTAGGTGTAAGATAAATCTATCATGTTCTATATCAAAGAATCATCCCTCGTTTGCATACAATTGTCTTTAAGTGTCACTTTATTCAAGAAACCTAACCTTAAAAACAGGGCTCAAAACCACTCATTATAATATCACTGACAGATGATCTGTCTTTACCAAGTCATCCAAAGGAAATGATTTCTTGTTTAGAAGGGAGAAAAGTATACATATCTGGCAAAAACATTCTTCTTGTGTTTCCTCACAGTGCTAGTGCATAGACGGTATTCCATCAATACAAGACAACAGCCAGTGTGTGATTGCTTATTGTAACTTCCTGGTTGATGACTTCCTCCTAAACTCTCACCGTTAGTTCATTCTTCAAGATCCTTTATTAATTCCAGAGACAATTTATTGAAAGTAACAAAGAACCATGGCATCAATTCATTTTCCTCACAGAGCAGATGTAGAAGACTCCAGAAACCAACTCAGAGCACTGGAATGTTGCAAATTGGTGCTGTTTCCTTTGCAACCAGAGGTTTGAACTGAAAGATTTGCAGCATTGAAAGGGGTGGGTTTCTTTATTTTGGCAGGCAGCTCCACAGCATTTGGTAGAGACGGTGGTCATCTGTGCTGCATTTTCTTGCTTTTTACCTCAGAGGTTTAGCTCCAGAGGAAAGGAGCTGATGCCCTTGGTCTCTATGAAGCCCCTTTCCTCTCTTTATCAAGCTTTTAAGTTGAATGTAGATTGCTACATGACATCCTAATATTTGAATCATTCATTTCTTTCTAAGTGTGTCTACTTTCTCATCTGTAAAATGAATATAAAATACTTCATAGAAGGTGGGGGCACCTGGTTGGCTCAGTTGGAGGAACATGTGACTCTTAATTTTGGGGTTGTGAATTAGAGCCTCATGCTGGGTATAGAGATTACTTAAAATAAATACATAATTTAAAAAATAAAATACTTCATAGAATGTGAAAAATCAAAGGACACAACACATGTGTAAATGCTTAGAAATGATGAAACATTAAAATTGTGTCAGTTAACTTAGAGAATGGAAGTCTATAATGGTTCTGAAAGGTTTTTAAAGTTTGCACTTTATTAAGATAAAATGAACGAAAATACAAAAATTATAATTTTACACTTTATTAAATAATTAATTTAAGATTAGTTATATATGTAATAAACTGCAAATATTCTTCTGTATAAATGTGGTCCCTCTTTACTACTACTCTTAATTCAGGTATAAACAAAATGAAATCTCTGTATGAACCACATCACATTCCTGATTTATGCAGTAGGTGAAATAATCCTCTCCCTGTAACCTATTTTTGTTGTTGTCATTATAACACTTTCTTACTTGTATTAGTGCCTTAAAAAAATATAAAGACTTCTCAAAGTCTTCTTTGTCCCCAATTGCTCAACATCCCTCACCTACATTTCCTTTTTTTTCCCCCAGATTTTATGTATTTATTTATTTGAGAGGGAGAAGTAGTGGGAGAGGGAGAAGCAGACTTTCCACTGAGCAGGGAGCCTAACATGGGGATCAATCCCAGGACCCTGAGATCATGACCTGAGCAGAAGGCAGATGCTTAACTGACTGAGCCGCCCACGCACCCCTCTCACCTGTATTTCTAAAGAGGTTTATTTTCTTGGATAAGACTCTCAGCAAACTGCCTACAGCCGGTTTCAGCACTTTCTTGCTCCTTGTTCTAGCTCTGTTTATGTTCTATTAAGAGGTAAGCTATATGAAGGCAGGGCCCTTACCAGTTTGTTTCTTGTGGGATCCTAATACTTAGAACAGTGTCTGGCACCTAGTAGACCCTCAGTAAATATGTTTACCATAAAAATTGGATGAATGATTATAATTGTAATAGTTGAAATCACATCAATGGGTCTATTAGTTTTAGTTTTCTATTGCTGTTATAATCAATTACCACACCACAAACTTGGTGGGTTAAAACAGTATAAATTTATTATCTTAAAATTCTTTAGATCAGAAGTTCAAAAAGGTCTTCCTCGTCTAATGCCAAGGTGCTGGAAGACTGCATTTCTATCTGGAAGCTCTGGGAAAAGATCAGTTTCCTCATTGGGTCAAGTTGTTGGCAGAATTCTGTTCCTTGCATCTACAGGACTAAGGCTCTCACTTCCCCACAGGCTTTCAGCTGAGGGAAGGTCTCAGCTTCTAGAATCAGTCTGCATTTTTTGGCTTCTGGCTCCTTCCTCCATCTTTAGCCATCAGTGGCAGTTTGAGTCTATCTTGTGTCGAGATCTCTCTTCTTGGTCATTATCTCTCTCTCTGACCTACACTTCTGCCTTCCTCTTCTGCTGTTAAGAGCCCGTGTAATTACACTGGGCCAACTCAGATAATTCAGGACAATATTCTTAACTGAAGGTCAGCGATTTGGTTACCTTGATTCCATTTACAACTTTAATTTCCTTTAGTCATACATCATATTCACAGGTTCTGGGAATTAAGATGTGGATATCTTTGGGGACCAATAGTCTTCCTGCCACACTGGATTATAGTCTTGTTCCTATTATTCCTTTTAACATTCATAACTAGCTTAAATGGAATTTTTTATTGTTTTTATTAGATGATAAAACAGAGGTCCCCAGAAGTTAAATAATTTGTCCAAGTTTATAAAGCTAGTAGAGAGTAGGTCAGGATTCCAAAATTGTTTGTTTGGGTCAGTAGTATAATATGAACTACTACCTAGTCACCTGGTATTCATATGATTATGATGGGAATGATTCTCTTTAGAGTTGTTCTGTGCACAGTGTGCATAATTATACATGGAAGTTCTGACTTCTAATATATATTACCTCTGATTTTCCCAGTGTTGTGGTGATGGAAATGATGGTATTCCTCTTCATCTTCTTGAGGAAATGAGGATCTATGGGCTGAGACTCACCTGAAAAGCCCTTCCCATTTCCTAAAAACCATTAAGCTCTCCAACAAACATTCCTTTTAGCCACACTAACTTTATATTTTACTGTTTTACCAAATCGTAGTAGCTGTTATTTAGGTTATACTTGCTGATAATTTAGCATAATATTCCCAATCAATGGTTCAGCCATAACTTGGGTACATTCTTTCTAACTGACCCATAAAGCAGTTCAAACTCTAGTAGAGATCTCTAGCTTATTTTAAACATGGCTTTTTTTACCCCCAAGGTAAAATAAGCAATGATTAAGTGGGTAGATGTAAAATTCTAATACCAGTGGTTTTAGAGTCCTGTAGCACACTTCCAAATAGTTGTTTCTTCTATAAAGTCTGTCAAATCAGGGAGATGGTAACTGAGCACCGTGGACAAATCCCATTCCCATTCACTGTCCCTATTACCCCTTCTTTTCTTCCTACTAGAATTAGTTTAGGAATTCCTCCCCAAGTTCCCTGTCACCAGAATTAGGCATTGAGGAGGAACTAAATAAAATTTCAGACTAGCACCAATCAGCCAGAGAACAGAACATTCCAGGGCACAATATAAAAGCATGCCTCAAAGAAGTTAGTTCAGTTCTATACTCCAACATTGAGGGAATCAGGGCCTCTTTTCTTTACTTGTACCCAGACCCCATTGGACTCAACCAGCTCTTCTGATTTTACTGTGCTGTAGGGGAAAGGAATCAGTGGGCCCAGCAATGCAAGAGTGAGAAAAAGAGGGGTGGAGATAGAGAAGGTCACTTCCTCCTGTTGTGGATGGTGAACTGCAACCATTTGCTGAGACAGTGATCTGCAAGTTGAGGGTGCTTCTCTTCAGCAAATATGGCAGGTGGTCCAATGGGATGTGGGAAGAAAGTGTAAGAAGGTCTAATTGTATAAATTTTTAAAAAGTCACATCTTAAAAATATTTCTGGGCACTCCAGGGTGGCCTAGTCAGTTAAGGGTCTGCCTTTGGCTCAGGTCATGATCTTGGGGTCCTGGGATCAAGCTCCATGTCGGGCTCCTTGTTAAGCAAGGAGTCTGCTTCTCCCTCTCCTCCTGCTTCTCCTCCCCGATCATTCTCTCCTTCTGTCTCTCAGATAAATAAATAAAATCTTTTCAAGAATTCTGATTTTTTTGTGGATATACATATATTAGGAGTACATTATTATGTGAAGAATCAAGAAAAATTTGGAAATTAGGGGTACATTATTATGTGAAGAATCAAGAAAAATTTGGAAATTATTATGCTTATGTTCTGTTCTCAATTCTTCTTAACCAGTTTCTAATACATATTTCAATGAAACAATATTTTATACTATGTTTTTTTGAGTCCTTGGAGCACTGACATCACCACAAGAGCAGAGCAGGTGGGTCTGATTTATCCTTGTTTAATGAGACAACTTCTCTTTCATTTCTTTTTCTGTGTGTGAAAGACTTGTTTATTAAAATATTTTTATTTGAGTATATTAACCTCTTTTATTTCTTTTGTATGTTGTGGTTCTACGTAAGATTTACCTTAATAGATGAGTGGCATTGCCTAGAAAAATAAGTTTATTTAGAACATCGGACAGGATAGTGTGCTCAATTATCTGCAAGTATATTCTAAATATAAATGTCTTCATATCACCTATGAGACAATGACAGAACCCATACATTAAAAAGAATGAAGTAGAGGTTTGCTTCTGCCTAGCATGTGGACAGCTGGAAAGAATACTACCTCCACCTTCTCAGGGAGAAAAAGCCAGATAAACTACAAAATCACTTTTCCTGAAGCCACCAGAAAACTGAGGCTGTAGACCAATCAGGCCATCTGAAATCTAAAAAGAGAGACACCTCAATCACCACAGGAAAGGCAGGATGTCAGGACTGGCTTACCTGCGGTGTCAAAGCATGGGAAAAAGATGCAAGTGGGTAAGAAGAAATCAGCTAATATTTGGATGAATTTCTAAAGGTTCAGTGTGGGCTAGCCCCAGACATATGGGAAGTTCATATTCACTGGCAGACTCTTTTCCTTGAACTTTTTCTGGATGCTCATGAGAAGGACTGGGGGAAGGGTGCAGTACCAGAGAAAGCCTCTCTTGGTACTGCAAGTTTGGTGGAGGGCATCAGTCTTCACTGTAAGAAAAAACATGAAGCCTTTCATCTCTTCTATGTCAAAGGGAGCAAAAGGTTTAAGCATGGGGGGAGGGCCACAAACCTTTATATCTGACCTACTTTAGTCTAGTTCATGGCTGGGTCACCATCATAGAATTTTAGTGTAATATTATGCCTTTATCTTTAAAAAAAAACCCATAAAATATATAGGAAAAATTAATAAAAAATAAACTCTATACTTGTAACAAAAATCATCCTGAAGGACATCACCAAGGCTTTATAATTTACTTTTAAAACTTAATGGAAATTTCAATAAGAAAGAAGTATAACAGAATAATAAATACATGAGATTTTCAAGGAGCTTTAGAAAAGATTGATAAGGATGAATTTGTCCTAAAGGGTTTAAAATTATACAGTTATAGGAATTGATGTAATTTAGTGTTGACACAAAAGTAGGCATCAAAGTTAGGGATTCCAGGAATAAACCTAAGTATATGTAGGAATTTACTATTTGATGAAGTTGATAGTGAAATCAGTCAGAAAGGCTGGAATGGCAAGTTAGAAAAGGGACATGACAATTGAAATAAACCTATATGTTTTATATGTATACAAAATGTAGGTTTATTATGTATATTTTATGTATAATAATAGAAATATATATAGGTTTATGCTATGTTTATTATATATAATATACAGGGTTGTATTTTACATGGTGTTTAAGCCTATGGCCCAATCAATGTGATCATTTTGGTTTTGTTTCTGGCTCAATTCTTCTGAAAGTGCCTGAAAGGCCAAAAGAAGCCAAATAGCAAACGCCCTATTCTGATAGTTTACTTGATTTCCAGTAAACTATTAATTCTATAGATTGTGAACTGTAAAACATAAGCTCCCTTAAGGCTGGGAAAAGGTCAGTCTTGGTAATCATTGTATCTCTTACCTCTAGCAGGAACTCAATACTGTTGAATACTGAATAAATGCATAGAAATATCTGTCTTTTCTCCACTAAATAGTAGGCCTTACTGTACCCCGTTTCTTTGTACTTCTAAATTGTCTTATGTTATTTGTTTCATTATCATTAGCAGAGGTCTCATTTAAGTGATTTTGTATTTCACTCTATTGGTCCATTTTGTCAGTTCCCTAAAGCCAGACAATGGACCAGTGCTGATCTATGATAAACTTTTCATTGGTCTGTGACAAAAAGAGGCGAGAATTTATTCTTTGTTTATTTATTCATGTTGGTAAACTGTTGCCAGATGTCCCTTTGGGGGAGGGGTTATTGTTGTTTTGCTTGAAATTATGTCCTTTATATTTTTTAGTATCAGAATCATGGTAACAATAAATAGTAGTTATTTTTTAATGCCCCTGCTTAAATACTTGGTTAAATGTTGAGTGTTGTTGTAAATCCGAATTGAAAAGAGAATTGTCCTTGAAATGTACATGCCAACATAGTGGTTAGAAACTTAGAGTCCTGAGTCAGAAAGACTTTGTTTTTTGTCCTGACTGCCAGTTACTAGTTAAGTGACATTCTGTCTCAAACTCCTTAACTTTTATTTTAAAATGAGTATGATAATAATATTTATAATAGTACTGTAGTTCAAAAGCAGGAAGCAGAGTTGCCTGGTTGGCTCAGTTGTTAAGCGTCTGCCTTTGGCTCAGGTCATGATCCCAGGGTCCTGGGATTGAGCCTGTCATTGGGCTCCCTGCTCTTCAGGAAGCCTGCTTCTCCCTCTCCCACTCCCCCTGCTTGTGTTCCCTCTCTCACTAGGTCTTCCTCAGTCAAATAAATAAATAGAATCTTTAAAAAAAAAAAAAAAAGCAGGATCAGTGTTATTTACTTCTTGAAACATTCTTGTTTACATAATAAGCAACCCTTAAAGGCACAGGCCATATCTCTCTGTTCAGAATCATATATCCCAGCACTTCCGAAGTTACTAAACATATATGTGTTTGTTACCTCTTTAAATCCTGTCAATTTTTGCTTTATATATCTTGAAGCTATGTTATTAGATATACACAAATTTAAGGTTGTTATAATTTCATACTCAGCTGACCCTTTAATCATTATGAAATATCCCCCTTTTTCTTTAGTAATACATCTTGCCTTAAAGTCAACTGTGTCATATAACAGCACAGATATACCAGCTTTCTTTGTGCTGGAATTCACATGGCCTTTTTCCATCCTTTTACCTATAAACTTTCTGTATCCTTAGAACCCTTAAAACCAAAGTGTGCCTTCTGTTCATAGCATATGATTGGGCCTTATGGTTTTTATACAATCTGTCTAGATTGTTTAGTTCATTGTCTAGTTCATGTAATTATTAATAGAGTGGAGTATAAATTTCTACTTTGCTATTTGTTTTGTTTGTCCCATCTCTTCTTCACTCCTTCATTCCTCCTTTTTTCCCTACTTTTGCATTAATAAAATTTTATATTATT
Organism: Martes martes; assembly: GCF_963455335.1. NCBI lineage: Eukaryota > Metazoa > Chordata > Mammalia > Carnivora > Mustelidae > Martes > Martes martes. The sequence continues at coordinate 61,799,316 of NC_137889.1, read as the reverse complement.
CCATTTTTATTTCTTTATTGGTTGTTTATAGATTTTCAAAATTTTCTCAGTGATTATCCTAAATATTAAAATATACATCTTGGCTTACTACAATCTATATTAAATGAGTAACTTTGTCACTTCTTGAAAAATGTAACATCATTTCCATACTCTGACTATACTTACTCCCTTCTTGCTCATTGTGTTTTCACATATTGTACTTGTGTCACATGTTAGGCCCTGGATACAACACTATTATTATATTTATTTTAAATGACCATTACACACACACACACACAGTTTTTTGAAAGAAATATTCACATACTCTTGCCAGTGTTCTGTATTCCTGCATGCAGTTTCTTGCTTCCAACTGGAATCATTTTCCTCCAGCCTGAAAAACTTTCTTTAGTATTTCATTTAATGAAGCTTTGCTAGTTGCTAGCAATACATTATCTTAGCTTTTGTTTGCCCGAAAACATCTCTATTCCACCTTCATTTTTTGGAGGATATTTTCACTGGGTATAAAATTCTAAGTTGGTAGTCCCCTCCCCCAGCAGATTTAGGATGTCATTTTCCTTTCTTTGAATTCCCCGGTTTCTACTGAAAAGTTAGCTGTCAGTCTAATGGTTGTTCCTATAAGTGTTGTGTGTGTTTTCTCCTCTGGTTCTTTTAAAATTTTTCTTTGCTATTGGTTTTCAGCAGTTTGACCATGATATAGCTAGGTCTGTTTTTTGTTTTGTTTTGTTTTGTTTTTTGCTTGTTTGCTTTTTTGTTGTTTGTATTTATCCTGCTTAGGATTTAATAAAACTCTTGAATTTGTGTTGTTGTTTTTCACCAACTTTGAAAAATGCTTAGTTATTATCTTTTCAAATATTGCTTCTGCTCCATTTTTTTCTTTTCCATCTTTGTGTCCTTCTGCGATTCCAGTTAAAGTAAATTTGACATTTTTACTAGATACCACATTTCTTTTATACTCACCTCTATTTTTTCCTAATCTTTTCTCTTTTTGTGTTTCAGTTTGGATATTTTCTGTTGATCTTTTAAGGCAGTTATGCTACATTCTGCAGGTCAGTCTGCTGTTATTCAAGGACTTCTTATTTCCAGATGTTATATTTTGTAGTTCTAGGGTTTCAACCTGATTCAGTGTAATAAGTCCAATTTTCTGATGAAATTCTTCATCTTTTCATCAATTTTGCCCTTTTCCCTTTAATTTCTTTGATATATTAGAACAGGTTATTTCAAAGCTTTTGTCTGCTGACCCCAACATGTGCATCATTTAAAGATCTCCTACCATTATATTTTATCCCCTTGATTGTCAGCCACATTTACCAAGCTCTCCATAACCTAGTAATTTTTAATTATATGACAAACATTTTGTGTATGGATCTTTAGAAGGGCCGGAGGGATCTTCTAACAGTGAACTTTCTACATTAGGAAGATGATGTTAGGCATTGATTGTCTCATTCCAACCTGCATTATGCTGAGTTAGGACTGGGTTGCAGGTATATATGATGCAGTTTAAATCAGTTCACCTCTGTTTCTCAAGCATGTTCTTCCACGTGTTTTTTTTTTTTTAATTTATTTATTTGACAGACAGAGATCACAAGTAAGGAGAGAGGCAGGCAGAGAGAGAGGAAGGGAAGCAGGCTCCCCGCTGAGCAGAGAGCCCCCATGTGGGGCTCGATCCTGAGACCCTGAGATCATGACCCGAGCGGAAGGCAGAGGCTTTAACTCACTGAGCCACCCAGGTGCCCCTCTTCCACGTGTTTTTACTAAAAGTTAATAGGTCTCTATCACCTTAGTTTTGAAAGGCTGTAGGAAATTCAGTCTTCTCTTTAGAGGTTTGGGACTTTTTTTTTGACCTCCTGCTTCTCACTGCTTCCATCTTGGGCAAACATACTGAGGAGGAGTCCAGCCATGTGTTTTGAGGCAGGTCCCATCCTCAAGTGGGACTTTGTCTCTCAAATACCATGGTAATACAGGAGATTTTAGTTTGTTTTGTAAAAGCTTCCCAGTCTTAGAATTCAGCAAATGTACTGTTGGAAAAACTAACCATGTGCTAGGATGTCTGAAGTTTCCAATTGTCCCGCCAACCCCACCTGACCACTACAAGCTTTGCTAATTTCATATTCTCCTAGTGAAGTCCCTCTGTGCAGACCAAGTCCAGTCATCAGCCCATGTCTATGTAGGCAAATCCTCCATAGAAAATACACAGTGATTGGGGCACCTGGATGGCTCAGTGGGTTAAAGCCTCTGCCTTCAGCTCAGGTCATGATCTCAGGGTCCTGGGATCGAGTCCCACATCGGGCTCTCTGCTCAGCAGGGAACCTGCTTCCCTCCCTCTCTCTGCCTGCCTCTCTGCCTACTTGTGATCTCTCTCTCTCTGTCAAATAAATAAATAAAATCTTAAAAAAAAAAAAGAAAGAAAATACACAGTGACAGGCTGCTCAACTTAGTAGGACTTTCCCTTCTATGGATTGTTTAATTCTCCTTGATTCCTCAGCCTTCCAAGGTCTTAAAAATTTTTTTTTCAATGTAAGTGGTTTTTAAAAGTTATTGTAATAGAAATAGTAGTCCTTGTCACCTACTATTTTCCTACTTGGAATTAGAAGACTAAATAAATATATTTTAATGAATGAGTGGATTTCTCAAAAGGTTGTTATAAGAATGCAATGTTATAATACATGCAAAATAATGTAGTACGCTAACCTTTATCGATAAATTTATGTTAGTTATTGTTATAATTGTTTCATGGTCTTCAGCTTTCCAGCCTATTGTTCTAATTTTCATTTTCAGGACATTTTTCTCCTCAGGCCTATAAGAAACATCCAACTCTGCTTATATCTCATGTTTTTATGGGTGAGAGTAAGTTTGTCTCCTTGTTTAATCTTTGCATAATTTACAAATGTTTTGTTTCTTTAACTGTTGTTTTTTCTTTTTTCTTTGCATCTTGCCATAGATTTAAGATCATATCTGCCATGATGTTGTCCCCACATGAGATGGTAGGTCATATGTCTCAGTGATGATGGCAATGTTTTCTACCTGGAAATCTTCAGCAAGGTTGTAAATGAAAGGATCTGGTGCACTTCTCTATTCATTGTTTAAGAATAAACATACTTTGGAAATATTGGAGTTATAGTAGTACTGGATACAGTTTGAGAGAACAGAATTGGGGTTAAGTTCTTGACTTATGAGACATGGTAGAATTTGGAATTCAAGGAAAATAGAATCTAGTGTCAGTCTTAACACAGGATTAAAACATTCTTGGTGTATTACATATGCTAATTATCTTTAATTACCTTTTGGTTCTATGACTAATTTGCCGTAGTTATAGAAAGTTTTTGATTGGCCCCATATCTTTAATGAGTCTGTCCCCCTCAACCATTAAAAACAAAGAAAGGAATAAATAAACAAAAGCCAGGAGAGGGATGACTATATCACTCCTGCTCTCAGGTGGCCTTGTGGCTACATTTTCAAGCAGGTTTCAGTAGCATATAGAAGTTGCAGGCAGCTTTACACAAGAATTAGCGATCTCAGATAATCCTTTCAAATTGTTTAGTGTTATGTTGGGCTTCTTACCCCTTTCTTTGTCAGCAAGGTTGAACAATCACATGAAGGAAATGAGCTAAGGTTTGCTGTCTATCATCTTTAACATCAAATATGGTATGAAAATTTCAGTGCACTTTAATTTTTTTCTTCATAAAAGTGGCTTAATATGGCCTTCCTACTCTGTAACATGTCATCATCATTTATGAGCATTTCTCTGCTACACTGTACTTTCAATGCACTTTATAATCACTAATTAGCTGTTCAACACGACACCCCCATGAAATAGGTCAGTGGAATTAGATCCACTCTATAGACATGCAAACTGAGACACTGAGAGATTCAGAGACATGCCTGAAGGTATACAGCAAGCCAGGAAAGAGAAGCAAGTCAGAACTCATGGGTTCTTGATGCTCACTCCCTGCATGACACTGAATATTTTCCATACATTTTAAGATCCTGAAACAAAAGGAATTTCTTACTAATGCAATACTAGAGCAATGCCAGAAAGTTGAGAAGTGGTGGTATCATATTTGTACTTAGATCTTAAATCCGACTGTAACTTCAGGGAAATGCAATCTGGGGTTTTTCATTAAAATATGATTTTGAGGGACACCTAGGTGGCTCAGTTGGTTAATCATCTGCCTTTGGCTCAGATCATGATCTGAGAGTCCTGGGATCGAGTTCTTCATTGGGCTCTCTGCTCAGCAGGGAGCCTGCTTCTCCTTCTCCCTCTGCCTGCCGCTCCACCTGCTTGTGCTCTGTCTCTCGCTGACAAAAAAAATAAATAAAATCTTTAAAAAATATATGATTTTGAGCGAGTTCATTGATATTTTTAAATGTGCATTGAGCTTCTTCTAGATTTTAACATTCTCATCAGTAGGTCACAGTAGCCCAACCAGGAAGGAGAACAGGGGCCCTCCCAATTTCAAGTCCAGTGATGAGTGTAGAACCTCTCCAGCTCAAATGCCAGTTTTGATTTGCCCAACCAAGCAAAAAGCCTGTTATTATTTTGGCCAGCCTTTCAAGCAAAAGCCAGAAACCCATTTGCTCGTTAGCAAATGTGCCAAGCCCAGTGCTGGGTCCTAGAGAAACAATTCTTAAGTAAAGGATGGTTAAAAACAAATAAAATAATGTTCAAAGTGTTTTAAACAATTCATGTTGTGTAAGCACATAAGCTTCTTGGCCTGTAATCAGTGGTTTCCTTGCTTGTTGCGTGTGCCATGCCCGTTCTGGCCTGAATGTGGCAAAGAAACCTGTGATTAACGGGCTGCAGGAAAGGCAGCAACAGCGACCAACCTAATTTTAAACCCTTTAAATGGCAGCTTGACATTGAAGCACAGCAAATACAACTGATCAGAGGGTTTTTTATTAACCACTCTTGATGGGAGGAAATGGTAACTCTTAAGAAAGAATAGAAACCCGTTTGGCCTAAAGCAGTTATTCTGCTGTAGATCCCAAGGCCGGGAGGGGTGACCACACAGGAGGAGGACAAGCAATTCAAAATGGGACTCTCTGTGGAAATGAATCATGCTCGGAGTAACAAGTATTTTTTCTGCTTTATTGTGTGGGTGCTCTTGAGCCAAAAAGCAGAGGGGAATGAGTGAGCAGAGACAGGGGTAGGAGTCAAGGCAATTTTCCAAAATGGTGCCAATGAGCGATTTGGGGGAATTTTAGAAAGGGTAATATTATGGTTGGTTTTTCTGACTAACTGCCTCAACTCAATTTTGCTAAAAGACATCACTGGCAATTCTGTGTCTGCATCCAAAAGAATGTGAAAAACAACTACAAAATAAGCCAGTTGCCCCATTTCCTTTCCTTTTCTGAGTAATAATAGCTTTCTATCTTTTGATGTGCTGATTAAAAAAAAAAAAACACTTTTTTATAACTCGTGTTTTGCTGCTAGCAGCAATTGATTGCATGAAAGACCAGAGCCATTCGAATTTACACACACAGGTTCAAACACAGCAGTTTTGATACACGTGTTCATTTTCATGTTAATTTTCAAATTATGAAGACTTTTACCTATGTCTTCTCAACCATATTGGACTGGTTTCTCAGCTGTTTCTTTTCTGTTTTGAAATAATCTGTAGGCAAATATGGCTTAAGGAATTGGGTGGGTAGGGATAATCTGTATTTCTTGCTATCTTATGCTGTTTAGTCCCTGCCCTGAAACAATTCCAGCCCAGAATTCTACACTGAACATCTCATTGCCTGCAGGTTTCCTCATTCCTTTCAGAAACCTAGAAAAAAAAGAAGGCAAACTGGACAAATAGCAACGGCCTTTATGTTGTTAATCTGCTACAGTTGCCCAATGCTCTTAGTCTTAAGGAAGAGCTCTTAGAAGCTGTCTTTCTCATTATGGGAGTAAAGCGGGAGTGGGCGGATGGGAGAGTTGGGGGTGGAACTAAGCCTCCTGTTTGGTCCTCTTCTCCAGGAGTCTCGTAGGAAATTTCCATCCTATGGAACCAACTAGCTACAATACGTTGGTTCACCTCACTCCCTTCATCTTTGCTTCATAAGAGCTAGTAAGGATCCAGCTCTCATCACTTTGCATTTGATTTTTCTGAAGTGGTAACTTTATCTAGCCAACCCCTTTCTCGGGCCATTAGGCACCTGGGAAAGGGATCCCTGACTTTTGCCTAAAACCTGCAGTAGGTTATCAGAGCCATGTGTGGACTTTCTCTCTGGTGGATGGTGTGACATCCGTAAATACAGCCTCACCCAGGCTACAGAAGCTGAATTTAATATGCAAGGTTATGGAAATGCCTGATTGCACTTAAGATGAGAAGACAGTAATGGGCACCCATGTCACAAATAGATTTATTATGATTGCTGAGGAGGCTTTCTTGTGAATGGCCAGTAAAGTTTACTGCTATTTTGTAGCCCATCCTTCATATTATAACCTTGTCCCTGCAAAAATTTTCTAGATGAGATGTGGATACATATAAATGTGGGTGCATATAACATAAAAAGTGGACAGAAGTACATCCTTTCATTTACTTGTAATTCTCCCAAATAGTTTATAGGCATTGAAAATGAAAAGGACTTGACATATGTTTCTACTTGGGTATCTGATTTTTCTGTGCTAGTTTTGGGGGAAAGGCTCAGAGAGTTGTAGAGCCTGGATGGTGAATAATTGATAGAATGGGGACAGGTAGGTATTATGACAGTTGAGAAAAAAAGGAAAATAGAAGGGAAGTAAGAAGAAAGAAGATTCATGGAAAGCAAAAATGAGTCACTTGTTTCTAGATCAATCTTTGAACTCGATTAATTTATGAAACAGAACTCTTCAAGTTATTGTAATGAGGAAAAGAAGACTCAGAAGTGTTTGTGAAAGATGGGATTGCAGGCATACAGGAATTAAACAGCTCGACATGAGGAAAATCATAAAACAGTGGTACACTGTTTAACAACTGGCTCTCTGGGGAAAACAAACCCAGCATCATTCCCTTACCCATTTCTGCAGTGTAAATACTCCCACCAAGGCTGATTTCAAATGACCAATATTGGTGAAAAGGAACTGAGAAGATAGTGCACGACACTGGTTCTTGAGAGTCAGAGCCAGCTGGCTCAAGCACACCATTGAATTATGCTGTTGAAGAATGAAGTCGATAGAATAAATTGCTCATGTCATATTGCAGGTTTAGTAATTATTAACTCTAGAGACAGGTGTTAGACTTAACTGTCCATAGCACATGCTTTCTTCATAGGAAGTATATAATAATATTTTAAACAAGATTGTTGGGGGCAAATATATTGAGACACGGCAAGGGACTTGGATCAGTTGTTGGCAAGTATGTTCATGCTGACTGATTGTGGCATATAATAAGTGCTCAGTAAATGATGGCACCTCTCCTTTCCATTCCTTACACACGCACACACACGCATGCATACATGCTGCTTCTCCCCATTTGACTCTTATCTTCTTCACACAGCTCTGTTGGGATTGTGACCCAGATTAGGCATACTTATGCTGGCTTGGGCAGCAGCTGCTCTTGCCCTCCTTCTAAGAACATATTCATACCAACACGTGAATTCATATAAATTATATAAATAAAATAGAATCAGTTTATTACTTTTGTATAGAGGTTTATGTATTCCAGCACTTTTGTATATCTTATCTCAACCTCTCTCACAGTGAACTGGTGAGGAAGGTGTTTATTTATTTTTTAAAGATTTTATGTATTTCTTTGAGGGAGAGAGAGGGAGAGACAGAGAGAGAAAGCACGGACGGGGGCAGAGGGAGAAGCAGACTCCCTGCTGAGCAGGGAGCCTGACGTGGGACTCGATCCCAGGACCCTTGGGGTCATGACCTAAGCGGAAGGCAGATGCTTAACCCACGGAGCCACCCAGGTTCCCTGAGGCATGCATTTAATCCAGGAATGATTTATCTCCATTTCACAAATGAGAAAAAAATGAGACTGACAAAGATCATATGGTTTACCCGAGTGTTCACGTGTGGATATAACTGAAATCTGGGTCTTCAAATTTCTGACTCTAATGCTTTTTCTACCATAGCTTTACTTTTATGATAAAGTTGAAAAGCAGAACATTCATAGCTGTATAGGTAACTAACTACCTATAAAAGAATAGCTGGGAATGGTGTTTTCCAGAAATGTGGCAGAGATGGGTTTTCTTTTTTCTTTCTTTTTTTTTTTTTCTATGTTGGCTTAAGTTTGCTTCAGTCTTTTATTTGTGAAAAAAGGAAGGAACAAGAATGAATAGAATTTTTGAAGGCCTTACTATTGGTCTTTCACCATGTTGGGGGGGCATGTGGGTTATGCACTCATTTCATTTATTTTGTTCATTCTAATATTTCTTAAGATTCCATTATGTGCCGTGTGCTGAGCTGGGAGCTGGGGTGCAAGTCTATACAGGAGGACTGTTGTTCCTGCCTTTATGGCACAGACTTGGGGATGACCAAACATGCCCACGTGCAGCTAGCAAACTTCGTTCAGTTAGAATAAACCAAATTTTTATGGAGTTAGAACATTAGTTCATGGAAGTGATAAATTCTTAGGTACAGGGGAGGTACCTGAGAAGATTCTTGGACAAAGTGGTCACAGGTGAGGAGGTGATCGTTTTTAGATTTCTTAATAAGTTTTCTTTAGTAAGTGAAGGGGGAGACAAGCATTAACTGAGTGCCTGCTTCAAGTGCCATTACCCCACTCACTTCCTACAAATACCCCATCAACTCTATGTTAAGGAAGAGGAAATTTGTTGCTAAGTGCAACAAGTTGACTTGCTCAAGTGTGCACATCGATTGAGTGGTAGAAGTCAAACCTGAGTGTGCTTTTCCAACACACTGTGCTGCCTCCTTTGACCAAATCTTGGTCTGTAGGATTTTAATCCTCTGTTATTTCATTAACATAGGTATTTAGAATTCTCTAGCCAGACAGATTTCAGGGTGGGTGTTACTTGCCATTCCCACCCCCACTGCACACATATATAATGGGTTAATGTGTGGGATACACAAAAGTAAAATAATCCTCCCTCTAGAAGTTTCCACTAGAAACTTGCCCATTCTTTTTATTTTAATCATCAAGACAGGTGGCAACTGAACCAACCCCTTACACTGTTAAGAACAATTTCTCCTTTATATATACTGCATTACTTAAGTGTTTCTGGCTTGAGTTGGGGTCAATGGCAAGATACACTTTATCAGAAACAAGACAGAAGGACTGATTTCAGAATAAAGTAAACATTTACAAGAAATAAAACCTCATTACCCATGTGCTAGTTTGTTGAATTAAAGCTATCTTTCTCTTCCCTACCTCCCATGGGTTGGAGACTTTAGGAAATTATAGTTCTGACCTCTCTAGGATGCTGTTGCACATATAGTCCCTATCATATTTCTCTTGGGTATGGTCCACCCATAGCACTACCACCCTGTCACAGAGGGAAGTGGTTCCCAGCAGAGCTGCCCTGTATTCCATAAATACTCTGCTGACCCCACCTGAATATGTACACAAAGGTTATACATGAATGTTAAGTGTAGGGAATGCCTCTGTAATTGGTGATATTTAAATATATGTTTTGGACACTTACGGGTGTTCTCTCTCCCTCTCTCTCAAGCATAGACACACACACAACACAACACACACACACACACACACGCACACACACGTCCTTCTTAAATTCACAGGACTTCTTTCAAAACAGAAACAGAAAAGACAATCTGTTTTCTGGGTGAAACCTTACATATTTTCTTAAGGCATCTTTCGCACATTGTTGATAAGGTTTTAATCAGCATATTTGAATTTCTAAGGCAACTCTAAAATAAAAATTTAAATCCAGTTGTAAGCTAAGACTAGAATAATTTCTTGTAACTTACAGGTGTAATTAAAATATAACTTCATTTGAAAAATGTTCCTGAACCAACTTTGAATGTGCTGTTTGTCTGAAGAATTGAATTTTAGGTTGTTTTGAAAAGACTTTTTTTTTTTTTTTTTACAGTTTTGTTTATTTCTCTTGCACTTAGAAAAGAACTGTTGAAAAAGTGATTTGACTTATTATTATTATTAAGAGTTCTTCAAGAGAAATATATGAAACCTGTCTATTAAACAGATTAGATAAAAAGTTTAAGTGGTTGATATTTCTAGCTAACTAGATTTAATGGCCCAAAGGAGGATTTTATTTTATTTCTTCCTCCCCCCTCCCCCTCCTTCTCCTCCTCCCCCACTCCTCCTCTTCCAGCTCCTCCTTCTTCTTCATCTTCCTCTTTTTCTTCTCCTTTTTCTCCTCTTCCTCCTCCTTTTCTCCTCCTCCTCCTCCTTCTTTTTCTTCCTCCTCTTATTTAAATTCAATTAGCCAACATACAGTAGAAGGTTGACTTTAAATGAAAAGTTATCCCCGAAACAGAGTACAGCCACATTGGTGAGATATGTGACCTAAAAGTGTGTCTGAAAGCAGACATTTCACTATATAATGGAACATGTCGTCATCCAGACTGAATTAAGGTGTGCCAGGTCCAGATCATCTCAAATTCAAAATTGCCAGCACAGCATTGTTAAGTCCCATGGGGAAAAAGTATGTGTGGGTTCAAACGTTGGACTTAAAAACAAAATTAAGTGTCTGATAAAAATGGTTCACTAGAATAATGTGTTAATTAAAATGATCTTATTATTTATCTAAAATAGCTTTGGGCAATTGCATACAGCAGAGTTTATGTTCATTCCTCTCTTTTCAAAATAAGAGAATGTTTTGCTTTGTGTACTTTGTGTTTCAGCGTCAGGATATTGGGGTTATATAAATTAATTGTATCTCTGCAGCACTGACATGAATAGACTCTTTAGGAATAACATGTTGAAGTAGGAATGGCTTTTTTTTCTTTTACCACCCACATTATGTTATGAGTAGCACAGGGTATTTAAATGCTTTGGCACAGAACATGAATAAAGAGCTGATCTTAAAAATACCATTATCATTATTTATTTTGAAATTGACACTTTGCTCTATTTTAAGGCTTACACCCAGTTTTATCTGTGTATTTCAGATAATCCAACACATACATAAGAATCAGCCCCAAATGTCTTTCTTTCTTCACCCCTCTTCATGGGTCTTTCCATTTAATTTTTTGAGGAAAAAATAAAAGGTGAAGAAAACATGGGTCCAGAAAAAGACATCAAGTGAGGAATTTTGTTTGTTATAATTGGACAGCTGCTGTTGGCCTAGTAAGGATCATTTTATGTTTTATTTTGATTGAAGAGATATCACTTTGCCAACCATAATTTTTACAATTCAGCCTTTCAGTTGAAATAAGATGACCTTTAGATTTTCTTTTTCTTTCTTTCTTTTTTTTTTTCCCAGCAGATGGTTGTTCCCTAAAAGTGTCATTGTCTGGCAGATGATTATGCTAGTACCTTAAAAGTGACTGATTTGATGTTATATTTAAGAGATCCTTGTTTTTATCCTACCTTGGCTGAGATCCATGTATTGGCTACATATGTTTACTCTAGTAGCATGAAAAAGTCCTGTGAGGATTCTAGGGGAAAAATTTGGCTCTCTGTCTTGGAGAGGATGCTACTGATGTCTTTATTTGACAAAGATTTTACTCTTGAATTAAGGAGGTACTTCAAAAATACACTTTACAAAGCTATGAACATGAAGCAGGCCTATTGACCTGCTTCCCAGCTTTGGTTTGGGGATAATGTGGGCAGAGCTTGTGTCAGTTACTTCTGTGTTCCCATTGTCTGGCCCACAATATGAACTTAAATGTAATGCTTGTACTTTTCACCTGCATCTGTGACCGTTGACTTTTTGGAGGGTCCCATTATTTAGATACTCTGAAATGGGTTTGCTCTGGACTGAATATTTGTGTTGACAAACTGACATGCTGAAATCCTAACTCCCAAGTTTGTGGTACTGGGAGGTGAAGTTTTTCAGGGGTGATTATGTCATGAGGGTGGTGCCCTCATGAACAGGATCAGTGGCTTCATAAAAGAGATTCCTTGCCCTTCCTTCATGTGAAGACACCGGGAGAAGATGGCCACCTATGGATCCAGAAGCAGGAACTCAGCAGACCCTGAATCTGTGGTGTTTTAGACTGCCAGACAAAAGAACTTTGAGAAATAAATTTCTGAACTTGTAAGCCACCGAGTCTATGTATTTTGTTATAGCAGCCCAAACAGACTGAGACCATGTTAACATACTGAACTTTTCAAAGTACTGGATTGTAACAGCTGGGTTTTGTCTTGATATACCTAACAGAGCTTAGAACAAGGGCTGACACTGAGAAAGAATTAAGTGCATTGGGTGGATGTCTTTTCTGGGTAACTTAGTCTGGAGTCATGGGGATTCCATTTTTATTGACCATATGCTCTTAATTCCTGAAGTGCTAGAGGACACATGTGGCATCTTATGCAGGACTATTTTGGGATGAGGTCTGGTATAAGGATAATAAATAGAAACAGCACAAGTGAATTTTGCCAATGACATGCCAACATCTTTGCAAAATGAGTATTTGTGTCTAGAGTAGTTAGAAGAAAATGAAAATGGACATTCCATTTATTGGCAGGATTTCTAAGAAGGGCAGGGCAGAGTTTTAAAGGTCATTTGGTCAAACTTCCAGGACCACATATGTTAGGGGTTAAAGGTAAAGATCTTGCTCAGCATAGAGCTCCATCCCATCAAATTAAATGCTGCAATATTTTCTGTCAGCATCACAAAGTATTTCTTATAGAAGTAGTATGTAGTCTCCCCAAATTAGGTAAATTCTAGAACACCCAGTTTAGTAGACTTGGGAGACTAATTTATACACTTCTAATTTGGGTGGATTAAGGAAATATTTCATTTAGTCATGTATATGATAATATGGAGTTCCAAAAGGTGGAATAACTTCTACCTAGCTCCCACCACTCCTGTGCACATTTCTATAATATTTATTAACTCAACCCTGATATTTGTGGTTTTTCTTTATTCTCCCTACATTTATGTTCCCAAAGCATTACATTGCATTTTAATTATTTAAAAAAAATTTTTTTATGATTATTTATTTATTTGTTAGAGAGAGAGAGAGAAAGCATGCATGAGTGATGAGGTAAGAGCAGAGAGAGAGAGGGTAAGACAGAATCCCAAGCAGACTCCACATTGGGTACAGAGCCTGATATGGACTCAATCTCACAACCTGGATCATGATCTGAGCTGAAGTCAAAAGTCCACTGCTCAACTGACTGAGCCACCCAGGTGTCCTGCATTTTAACTATTTTTTACACTTCTGTTTCCCCTACTAGAATGCTCTTTCTTTCTTTTTTTTCTGCGCAAAACAATTTTTTTCCAGTTTTATTGAGAAGTAATTGACATATATTACTGTGTAAGTTTAAGGTACACAGCATGATAGTTTGGTCTACATATACTTTGAAATGAGTGCCACAATATCTTTAGCTGACATCCATCATCTCATATAGATACAATAAAAAAAAAAATCTTTATTTTTTTAACCTAGTTTATGGACTGAAGAACAGGGGTCTGTGGCCAGACCAACAGACCACCGGTGCTCAAATCTCAGCTTCTTCAGTGACAATAGTCTGTGTGAGCTTGGTTAAGCTACTTCATTTCTGTGTCTCAATGCTTAATTCTGTAGAATTTAAAAGACAATATACCCGACTCATAGGACTGTTATAAAGATTAAATGAGTTAAAAAATAAAATTAGAGGGGCGCCTGTGTGGCTCAGTGGGTTAAACCTCTGCCTTCGGCTCAGGTCATGATCCCAGGGTCCTGGGATCAAGCCCCGCATCGGGCTCTCTGCTCGGCAAGGGGGCCTGCTTCCTCCTCTCTCTCTCTGTCTGCCCCTCTGCCTACTTGTGATCTCTGTCTGTCAAATAAATAATTAAAATCTTTGAAAAAAAATAAAATTAGAACATTGTTCAGAACATAATAAGGCTAAATAAATATTAAATGCTCTAATACATAACACTAATTCAACAAATGTTGATTAAATTAATGAAAAATTATTAGAAATATTTGAAAGAGCACCTCTTACTGTTGAGGTAATCCAATCTTTTTTTTAAATAAAGGTTTTATTTATTTGTTTATTGATTGATTGATTGATTGATTAGAATGAGAGAGTGCAAATGGGGGGAGGAACAGAAGGAGAGGGATAAGCAGACTCTGTGGTGAACATAGGGACTGACATGGGGCTCAATCCCGTGACTCTGAGATCATGATCTGAGCTGAAATAAAGAGTCAGATGCTTAACCAACTGAGCCACACATTCCCCTGTGATCTAACCTTTTCAGAGGCTGAAAAGGTTCACTTGAAGATGTTTTGAAACTGTGGGTCTTTTCTTTCCTTTTTAAAGATTATTTATTTATTTATTTGAGAGAGAGAGAGAGAGAGAGAGAGCTTGAAAGGGGGGAAGGGCATAGGGAGAAGGAGCAGGGAAGAATCTCAAGCAGACTACTTACCTGAGCTCGGAGCCTGCTGCAGGCTTGATCCCAAGACCGCGAGATAATGACCTGAGCCCAAATCAAGATTTGAATGCTTAACCGACTGAGCCACCTAGGTGCCCCAACAATGGTTATTTTCTTATTTGCTAGTGTGAATCATTGTCTTTATATACCAAGCAAAAATACTCTCATTTGGTCAGCTTGGTTCTTCTTGTTCAGGATCTATGGTATCATTGTAGCATTGTAAGCGAGCAGCCACACTGTAATGCTGTGGCAAAAATATCCATTGAGTTTTTAACTTTATCCTCTGCTACACCATTGTCAACTCCTCTAGTCAGGCCATATATTCATTTTGGGCCTGGCTTCCAGACTATTCAGATTCTGTTTATATTGCAGCGGTATCCGTAGCTGAAAAAACTATTCCTAGTTTTGACTCAAGACAAAGCGGTTGACCCCACAGATAATGGAGTATTAAAACAAAGAACAATTAGCACATATAATAGCTTGGATCATGCTTATACTTTGTTGTCAACTGTCCTCATTTGTTTGAAACAAGATCTCCTGCCTTTATTTGACTAATAGGGCCTGGCAGAGAGTGATAATGTGTTTAAATTTCTTCAATTATTTTTAAATTTTGGTTTCCTTATATTTCGCAGCGGGAATCTACTATCTCATCAAGGTTTTATAAAATGAATCACGTAATCATCATTGGGTCTTAAATGATTAATCTCTACAACTGAACCATAAACCTCAATGAATTCGAGGTCTTCATTTTTTTGTCCTAGCTTCTGATACTCCAAGAAATTCTATATGCTCTGAGAGTGAGGGAGGTCTCATCTAGAGCTAAATTAATATGTGCTACAATGTATTTTTTAATTTTATTAATTTTATTTTATTTTTTTTAAGATTTTATTTATTCATTTGACAGAGAGAGAGATCACAAGTAGGCAGAGAGGCAGGCAGAGAGAGAGAGAAGCAGGCTCCCTGCTGAGTAGAGAGCCTGATGCAGGGCTCCATCCCAGGACTCTGAGATCATGACCCGGGCCGAAGGCAGTGGCTTAACCCACTGAGACACCCAGGCTCCCCTACAATGTATTTTTTAACCTTTATAAAGAGTCTTTAAAGGCAGTAGGTGCTTGTTAACTTAAACTAAACATTAAAAAGGGTTGTGGTGCAAAAAAAAAAAAAAAAAAGAAGATCCCTTTCTCATTCTAATTTCACTTCTCAGAAATTATTACTATTAACATTTGCCATCATTTTCTGTGCTTAGAATGATGCATACACACAGACACAGAAACATGGTGTTGTTGGTTTTTTTTTCTTAAACACATGAGATCAGATCTTGCATTTCATCTTTCAGTTTGCCTTTTCACTTCATAATGTTCATGGGATTTTTCTAAATCAGCACATGAAGAGGTACACATGCTTTTTAATGTTTATGTAGAATTCCATTGTATCAGTTTACTCTGATTTATTTAACCACCTCTCCTCTTGGTGGACATTTAAGTTATCTCTAATTTTTCACTGTTAATATGGTGCTAAAATAATCATGTCTGTCTCTACCCCTTCACACATACCCACGATTATATTTCTGTAGGATAGCAGTGGATTGCTGTAGTTTGGTAGGATAGTAGTAGATTGCTGGGTTGTAAGTTGTATATTTTGGAAATATTACCAGTGTTTTTTCTCTCTCCCTCCTGTGCTGGCCATATTCAAGCCCCTAGATTCTTCTATGCCCATTGTCATTGAAGAAAGATGTCCCAATTCTGAAATCAGAGGGGGAAAAATGTCTTTAGGACTTTGGTTTCTAAAAGCCTAAATGCTTAGGGGAATGAAGAAAACTGGCAAAGACGAAATGTGTGGGAGACACATCATAAAAGACCGCAGAACTTCTGTTTTAGGTTAGAGAAAGTTTTTCTGGCATGGTGGAGGGCTGGGGGGAGGCGGGGGTTGGAGGGGAAGTGAGGACAGCAGAGGCATTTGCAGGTCCTAGAGGCAGGCCAGGCTCTATGTTTTCCAGGTTATAATCTCAGTGCAGAAGCTGGCCCCAGGAAATGAAGGAAGTGGGACCCCAGAGAAGAAATGCTGTGTGTTGCTTAGAGCAAATCTGCCCACAAACAACCTTGCCAAGATTCCAAGTCTCCAGTTAGCAGGGGAGCTGCAGAATTATTCCCAGGCCCTCAGGCATGGCATGAAAGGAGCAGAGAAAGTTGCTGGGCATAAAAGGAACATGCCACCAGGAGCAAGGGACGTCTCATCAGTGACCTGTCTGGGATAACAGCTGAAGGCTGGGTGAGCCAATGACTTCTTGGAGGATTTCATGTGGACTAATGACTTGGAAGATCATGTATCTTTCTCCCTCCTACCGAATATCTTGACATGGCATCCGAACCTAGAGCTATTCATAGGGAAAGAAGGGAATCCTGAATTGGTTGCCATTGAGTTTCTGTGATTCTGTGATTGGTTACTGAGATTCTTATCTCTTCTGTAGGATTTGTGCATTTAAAAGGCAGGGGTGCCCAGGTAGCTCAGCCAGTTAGTGTCCAACTCTTTTTTTCAGCTCAGGTCGTGATCTCAGGGTTGTGAGATTGAGACCTGTGTGGGGCTCCCTGTTGGGTGCGGAGCCTGCTTAAGATTCTGTCTCTCCCTCTCCTCTGCCCTTCCACCTCCCTCTCTCTCTTTCCCTTAAAAAATATATACTTAAAATGTTTTAAGCGGTTGCATTTTTTCCTGCTCCTCAGAAATGGTTACTCCACTTTGATGTCCCACCAATAACATAAAAGAGGACCCATTTATTCTTATATCCTTGCCAACACTAGATGTTCACTCTTTTGATTTTTGTTTTTTGTTCATTTAATAGGAGAAAAAAATGTTATCTTGTTGTTGTTTTAATTGGTGTTTCTCTGGCCATTGGTGAGCATCTTTTCATGTTAATTGATTATTCATATTTGTTTTTATGTGAAGTGCTAACATAATTCATTTTATTCTTTTGTATTGTTTGACGATCCATTTTTGTCTTCTACTTAAAGACTAAAGACTAACTACTGACACTTAAGAGGAGCTAATGATGCGTAAGTGATATTTAGTCTTTTGACATTACCTCTCAACCCAAAGGAGAATATATCATGCACCCAAAGATAGCTATTGCTCTGTTATAAGATTAGTCTTTTTTTTTTTTCAGTACTTCCCATCTAATTAGTCTGGTTTTAATGTCTTAATAGAAGACATTATGATTCTCATATAGAAAGAAATTTAAGTGGGGAGTTGGTGGAAGGGACATTGAAAAATATTTTCAGTTATCTTCCCATGTTTTTTCATATTGCTAATGAAAACTAATATTTAGAAAATACATCATTGGTTTCTTAAGTCAAAAGAGCAAGATTATAAGGATTATCACTGGCTATTTGCTAAATTATCTTTCTTTAAGCTCCTTTCCAGTGGATTTAAATTTGATTTGAAAACCCATTTACTTGTTTTATTTTCTTTAATTTCCTCTCCAGCAGGTGGGGGTGGGGGATGTTCTTTCTCCCTGCCTTCTGACAAATCTCTACATGACATTTTGAAGATCTTTTTCATGTCTTCATATGCATCACTGGCCAAATCATGATTCCCTCCCACTGGGTACTCCAGTGGTGTAATCCTGAGAAATAGTTTATTTCAAAGGTAGGAAAACTGACATTCGGGTGATGCCAGCCAGGGCAGAAGCACCCCCAGGCTGGCTTGCTTCTTCTCCCTTTACTTCTGTCCAGGACTCAACATCCTCTATTTCTTAGCTGTCTTTCTGTTTAATAGGCTCTGGGAATTAGACAGTTTGAAGAGCTGCTAGCTGTTCAAATAGAGGCCAGGTTGTTCGTCCTTACCATGTGAAAGCGGCTTTGATGGTCTCTGTAAAATGACCTCTCGGACACCCACCACACCGTTGGCACCCCCGTAGCTGGCTCAGCAGAGATCAAAGCTGCCCGGTTGCATGGAGGCAGTTCCCTGAGGACAGTGTGGACGCTTCCTGGCAGGCTGTCTTTGCTGGCTTCACAGTGCCACTACCTGTGCCCTGCTTGCTGGAGAGCCCCATTACCTGTCCGGGGTCCACGGATTAAAGAGGGCTTTCAGTCCTCAAGCCCATTCTCTGGCAGCTGGAATTCCAAGTGTACTTAGAAACTATAACCAACTCTATTAATTTTAAAATGAAGCAAGAATGCCACTGCTTTTCTTTCTGCAACACTGTCCCTTTGTCCCTCCTGGGCTGAGCTGTTCTTTGGGCTGTCATGGACCACGGCTGAAGTGATTTAAAATGTTATTCAGTGGGGCACCGGGAGAGGCAGCCAGGAACAAGGAGCTCCCTGGTTATCCGTAGTGATGACAGCCAAACTCGCTCTCTAGTGCTCAGTAGAAGGGTTGAGGACATACATTTATTGTCTGGAAACCACCTTTATTCCTCTGGCCAGCGGGATCACATATTCTTACCTAATCTGGTAAATACCTGGCATTTGGCGGGGGGGGGGGGGGGGGAGCTTGTTTTATTAAGTGATTGTTCCACAAGTGGGTGAAGGTTGGATCTCAAGCACGTTATAAAAGTACTTTTAGTATTTTTGACAGTATCCTAAATAAAGTAAGACTTTTTAGAATGTCCTCATCATTCTTAACTCAGAGGTCAGGGAACCTGAAAGGTACCAACAAGGTCGATGCTCCACTTGGTAACTTGGTTTGTCATTTTCCAACGGGAGGAAAAGATTCTTTTTCAGCAATCAGACAATGGTAGCCTCCTTTCCAGCTACCCGAGAAAACTCATGTCTCTCACGTAAGTCCAAGTTGTTTTCTGCAGGCTTGAGAGGCAAGAGATGTGACTCGAAAATGAATAGTCTGGGCCCCACAGCTTGGGCTACGGAGTCTTCAGACATAACAAGCTCTGTACTAGACTTTCATTTTTTATCACTGTGGGGTGAGCAGCTAGATAAGCGGCAGGAAATTTAAAGATGAAGACGGTCTCCCAAGTAGAGGGATTTTTCTAGAGTGACTACTGAGTATATTGCGGATTTGGGAAGTAAGACCTCTCCTTCATGTGGCCATTGGGACATTCTTGTGGAAAACTGAAAACAGAGCACACTGTGTCTACCACGGCGAATTTAACATCGACAAGGAAGGGCTTCCAAGTGCAGGGGAATTGTCTGAGGCACTACACCATGCAGGTGTGTCGTTAGCAGCGGGCTCACTGGGTTCCTGGAAATGACTGGAGGAAAACACAGGGCTGGCTTTTTGACTCTTTGCACATCTGCTTGTGCTGAATTCACGGATGGAAACAGAGAAACAAGCTGCATTGTGAAATTGGGGAGCTGAATTCTTTGTTAGTGCAGAAGAGAGCCCGAAGCAGGTAAAGAATGGATAGATGAGGGTAGTGCCTTGGCCAGTTGTATTAGCCTGTGATTTACTGATAGCCTTGTCTGCTGATTCCTATTTACTCCTTTCACCTAACACACACAAATTTTTCCAAGCCTTTCTGCTTTTATCCTCTCACCTGATGCCTGTAATAATAGTGTGAAACATATAGGGTAGCCACAGTGTCCTCATTTAGAGGTGGGGAAACTGAGACCCAGAGAAGTAAAAGGCTTCGCTGAGTGAAGCTGTGCAGGCAGAGCCAAGCTGGGATTTCAGGCCTAAAGCCAAGTCCAAAATTCCTTCTGTGACCTATCTCCCCTCTGCCTGCAGACTAGCTCTACCAAGCCTGAAATTTCAGCTTCAATTAACTTTAGTTACTTGAGAAACATGTCCCCCCACCCAAGAAAACCCCCACAAACTGTAAATATTTTTTTATCACTAGGCAAGTAATGTGTAATTAAAGTTAAAAAAAAAAGGTTGAAAAATACAAATAAGGAAAAAAGGGAGAAAATAAATATCACCCATAATCCCACCACATAATAACTGTGTACATTTTAGGGACTACCCTGCTGTCTTGATTGTATAAATACATACATTTAGACAGGTTTATAGCTTTTTATTTTTCCCCAACAAAAATAAAATCATTTGGTATAGAATGGGACTATTTTTTTATTTGCCTATATTTTGAGAAAAATCGGTCAAAATTAATATTACACTTTGGCAATATGCAGTTTCATGGCTGCCTACTTTTGCATTCTATAGGCATATTTCATTTTACCCTTATGTGTTTTCCAATTTGCTATACCATAAGCAATGCTACAGTGACTATGCTAGTGATAAAATTTTTTGCACACATCCTAATTATGTCCTTAGGATTAATTTCTAGAACTGAAATTGCCAAGTCAATGAATACATGTATTTTTACAGTTTCCTCCAGGAAGCAGTGTAGGGGAGGGCCTATTTCTCTTCTCTTTGGCAGCACTGCGTTTAAAAATAGGACTCCAGATACTTTATATAGTTTCAGAGGAGCAGGTCCCAGAATGTTATGAAGGAAACCCTTTTTGTCCTTGCAAAGGTAGACCATTTATAAGCATAATAAGCATAACACATTCTTTTGCCACTTTCCTAACCCCAGAAGATCAGCTACTGTATCAAAACAAGATCCATAAGAGGGAACATTAAGGAAGATTGTCCTCAATCCACACTTCAAAGGCTCTAAGAAAACACAACCAAGGGAAAGTCTAATCCATCAGTGGCCCGTGGCCATCTACCTTCTTCTATAATCCCTTCATTTTTTACAAGTTAAGCAGGGTTAAGCCAGGTCAGCACTTGGATAAAGGTCCTCTAAAGAAATCCTAAGTACCACATAAAGTGTTGTTCATGATTGTGTAAATGTCAATCCTGTGCAAACAAGCATGTGTAGAACTTTCCAAAATACCTACTTCATAGTGGAACATATTCCATCTCCCGAAATAATGCTGATGAAAAGAGAGCAGGAACCAATTGGGAATGAGTTCTGTTTGGTTTGCGAGATTACTTGGAAAGCCTGTGAAGCAACTGGTACGGCTGTACCTCATGGCTGGGGGCAGGGGGTTTGATTACCCACCAGAGTGCTTGGTCCAGAAGGAAGACCACCCACTTTTACTGTCACAAGATGGTTCTAGAAAGTACCAGAAACTTCCAGCTGGGATGATCACATTGCACTTCCAGACTGTCAACAGAAGCAAAATGAAGGTCTGATGCAATGATCTAAGTACTTCAAGGAAAAAGAAGAAGAAGAAGAAAGAGGAGGCTGAGGAGGAGGAGGAGGGGGAAGGGGAGGAGGAGGAAGAAGAAGAAAAAACTGGAAAAAAAGACAGCTTTAGCAGGGAATTGAAACCCTCAGTGGGCTCTCTCCCTAGTCATAAACTCCACCAATTAATACCCAGACTTTTTCCAGCACCCCTCATACTTCTAAGGAAAAATGCAGTGAAAGTGTCACAAAATAGAAGTGGGATGGGAAAAGACCTCAAGGAAACAAACTTTGAAAGTCTAAATGTCAATGGATGGGATAACATGAGAGGGCTGTTTAGAGATCTGAAGTGCTCTTGTAGCTTCTTTGTGTTTTAAATGTGTTGGTGGGTTTTATAGCTCTATTATAGTATGTAAATTTAATTTGCAATCACAGAGTTGTCAATATGAACTGCGATCCTCAAAGCCTAAGATACATTTTTTAAAAATCCACTTCAAGGGTTGTGTTATACCGTAAGTTAAGAAGATACTTTTCTATTCATTTTCATCTGTCCATAGAAAACATTCAGGTGATCTTAACAAGAGTAGATGAAGCATAGAAGTTTGTTGATAACCGATGGGTTCAAAAAACAGAAAGAAAGGATTTATATAGAAAGATTTTTTTAGTTTTAAAGGCCAATATTATTCATTTAATGATTCTATTGATTTTTATACCCACTAAAACTTCTAGGATAAGTAGTAAAGTAAGTAAAGTTGACTACATAATTTTCCAAACATGTTTTTAAAATCCAAATGTCATATTTTTTAATACAGGCAAGAATTTTATAGCACTTCATCTAGATGATGGTGCAAAATATTGTTCAATAAGTTTCTATTGAATCAATTAAGAAATAAATGAAAGGTAGGTACAAAAGAAACTCCTAACTGTAGCAACATATAGGTTAACAATGAAATACTCACAATGCATACTTAGTTTCCAACCAACAAAAGAAATATTTTAAAGAATGGAGGCTTGTGAAAAATGGCCGCTAAATGCATTCGTTTGTTTAGTCAACATTTCTTGAACATCTACTGTGTATTCCATACTATGCTAGATGCAGGGAACACAAAGCTGACAAGACAGTTGTCCCTATCCTCAAGGAATTTGTTCACGGTCCTCAAGAAACTTTGTAAACTTGACTGGTACATTCCCCACACAGAATTTCTCTGGTGTCTGAGGGATTTTGCATTTTTCTAGTTTAATCTTGCTTTTGGGTTTAATGAGTCCCAGAAAATTAAAGAATCTTCTTTTAAAGCTTGAAAGACTGAGACTGAATACCTTCAGTGGGTTAATGGCCAGTCTTCCAATTCCTCTCCAGTGACTTTAGAAATAGAAGAGAAATGGATGGTCACCAGTGTGCAATAGCTTCTTGGAGACAAGTTTTGAGGAACACAGGGTAATCTCAAGCTAGTGTTATTTGGATCCCATCTAAAATAACTTGGCAACACTATTCTAATCAAACAATCTGGTAGTGTGTCCCTTAGATGCTAATCCTTGTTTCCTAGCAAAATTCCAAAATGGCTCTGTTGGCCCTCTTAGGAGGATTAGCAGGAAAAAGACTCATTTTCTTTACTTCCTGTCCTCAAGAGCTGGGGGGAGTTGAGTGGGCTTTTAAGGCGTATTAGAAATACTAAGTATATGACTTACACAGAATTTCAAAGTCTGCAACATTTTCTGGGGTAGGAAGCTGTTAAAGAAATGGGATATATTTTATGACACCATGATTTATCTTGCTTAACGTCACCATTTCTATTCCCTAGAAGTAAAGGAGTGTTGTGGCGAAAGAAAGTCCTAACAATGAGGGAAAGACTCCCAGCCCCACATAAATGGCTGTTTCTCAATTTCTCAACGGATAAGGTGTCCCGAAATGAGTAATTGGATACTTGTGAGTGGGCCTGGCATGTCCAAGGGCAGGCACAGTATATTCAGGTGTGGGTGGTGCTGCAAACTGGTGACTTCAGAGCCCGTGTCCCTATGGAGGGTCCCACTGATGCTATTACACTTGTGGTGTCTTGCTGGAATGGTGGGTTAGACATGTGAAACTTTGGCCTGTTTTCTTTTTGAAAAATATATTTTTTTAAATGCTGAAAATATCAAATTTATTTTCACAAGCAAATTCCTAGGGGAAATGAGGAAATGGGCCATAAATTCCTTTTTAAAGTATCCACTCGTGCCTCTGTTCTGTTTATTTTAGGTTTTAGCTTGCAGCAGGTTCTCCAGCCCCTAGCTGTCCCCCAGTGAGATTGTCACTGCACTTTAGCAAGCACACATGCCAGTCCTTCGGGGAGGAGGTTGAACATTCAGCCATCAGGGGCCTGAAAGACAATAAATAGAAGATAACAGGAAGAAGCCAGTCAGATGGTGAAACAAATCAGGTTCATTTCAGTTGAGAGAAAAAAAATCTGATGTATCATTGAGTACTTAAATGGCTTCATTAGACCACTGATTTTTTAAAAAATTCTTTTTACTTCTATAATGCCTTCCTCTCCTTGTGCTCTCTGATGGTTTACAATTTGATTTACTTATCTGCAAGACGCAATTAACTTATGATCGTAAATTTTATTTTCTAAGACATGTAGATTCATGTTATTTTCATTTTTACTCTTTTGTTTTTTTTACCCTTCAAAGATCTTTAATTTTATTTTTAGGTTAATTCTCTTTTTTGAAAAATGTAATCAGTGCTTGTCTTCTGTTTTTCTCTTCCCCCATTCTCTCTACTCAAACAGATTATCAACTTCCATAAAAAGAGCACTTTAAGGTTTGATAGTAGAAACTCCATGGAAGACATTAATTCTTATAATGACAGCACAATTGTCATGTCAGTCACTCTGGAACAAGCAGAACCCATTTTCTATAGAATCCTCATTCTGCTGACGTCCAGTAACACTTCCGTAAAAAGAAGTATCTTAGAATACTTTTTTCTGTTTTGTGGTTTGTTTTTTTTTTTCCCCAGAGCTGCTGGGACACTTGATATCGACCCCCTCCAAACATTTCCAATGTTCCCAAATGTTTTTTTTCTCCACCGGTTCACCTGTTTCCCTCACTCTACTCATCATGAGCAAGAAAGGACCTTCTGCCTCCTTTGATCCGAGTCCTGTACTTTTCATGTCCCATGTGTGTTCAAACTCGGTTTTCCTTCTCACTGTACCATACCTTTTAAACCAAATGAGCAATATTCAGTATATGCTTTCATTCCACCATTACCTTGAACTTCTCCAGGGTCCGCTTTGTATTTCAATTACTTATGCACTCTCTTCCTTGGCATGAGAACATCTGAGGTCTTCTCTCTCCAAGAAGGGAAATGTCAATGACCTTGAGTACTTTGCTTTCATTACTTATAAATAGATATTTTTTAAATTTAAACCAAATATTTGTTTGAAGAACAACTCATAACTGGTTTTACTCAATTTTTGCAATGTTCCTCAGTGCCACATGAAAGAAAACTGAGGCTGAATCAAACAACCTGGTTAAACTCAGTTTTGAGATGTCAGCTAGGAGTGGAATGATGCTGCCGCTGGGGTGAGATATTTGTTATGCCGTTTGGAGTTAACAGTGATGCCCTCATCCCAGTAAAAAAAGGGCAGAAGCCATCTCCAAGAGTGAGGGGTCCATCATTTCGTGGTAGCAATTGACATCATTGAAAAATTCTCCCTAGTATAGTTATGTGACCTCTTTTTGGTCAGGGAAGAGTTGTTCATTTTTCCAGAACCTTCTGATGCAGTTATGAAGAAGGAGATAGAGTGTAGTTCAGGGCTGGTAGGGAGAAGGCTGAGCTTACCCACCCTATTAGCAAAAGGTTTCACTGGTTGTGACTGCCATATATATCTACAACCATAGGCATGGGAGGACCTCGCAAACAGGGTGTAAGTTGTAGGAAAGGTATCACAAGGGAGGAATGGGTGGGCTCCAGCAACAGGGTAAAAAAAAAAAAAAATCATCAGGAAAATGGAAATGAGAATCATTGGATAAGGAGGGAAGGAAGCAAGGATAGACAGAATGCACACTTGGAAATAAAGCTTAAAATGCACATACAGATTCTTGAGGCAAGGTACTATACATTTAATTCTAACCTTTTTAGAATCAATGTAAAAAGGAACTTTGCCAATTATCCAGATGTCTCAAATGAATTAAAAGTGAGATATGCACCCTTATTTTTCTCTCAGGAGTCCAGCACGAGTTGATTACACACACACACACACACACACACACACACACACACACAGACACAGGTGGGCAGAGGGAAGAGGGTTTTGATGAGCACCTGGGTGAGAAGAGGGTGCTACAGAGATAGCAACTAGGACATGACCACATCCAGCCTAACTGGCCCTTGTTTTGGTTACTGGGAATCAGAACAATTAAATGCAGGAATGGCTTTACCTGAGGGACTTTGTGAGGATTCAAAGGAACATGGTGTTATTTTATAGTTGGATACATGATATGATGTCATAGCCAGGATAGAAGTCTCCATCAGGCGTGGTAGAGTGGTGAAGGGCATGTGAGATCCTGGCCAAGGTGGCAGATGTCCTGTGCCTATGGTTACTGCCCTACGGACAAGTGGATTGCTTATACACTCTGGCTGGAGGCAAAACATCCAGAGACTACGTCCTCCTTTTTCAATATACCCAAGACATCTATGGACCCTCTTGAAAATATTTGAGAGTAGGAGAATATTATGGGAGAATGGTCCTTAAATACATACATGTAGAGGCTCTAGTGAAGGTAAGAATTATGCATTCCTTCCAGACTCTGTTAGTACTTTCAGGATGTTAGATTAGAAGCTATTTGAGTTACATACTGTTTACAGTGTTTGTGAGGGAAAACATAACAGATGCTCAGAAGATTGACAGGAACTCTTGGCTTATAGACTATACAGGAGTTTCTGCCTCAGGTCACTCGAAAGAGATACTCTTATGGTAGATATTTGTTGCCTGACTTTTTTGCATCATTTATTAAAATCATTTTCTAATAGTACTGATTTCTGTTTGAGGGTCTGTGTGATTTTCTGCCTTCGGCTCAAGTCACCATCTCAGGGTCCTGGGATGGAGCCCTGCATTGGGTTCCTGGCTCAGCGGGAAGCCTGCTTCTCCCTCTCCCAGTCCTCCTGCTTGTGTTCCCTCCCTTGTAGTCTCTGTCAAATAAATAAATAAAATCTTAAAAAAAAAAAAAAAAAGAAAGAAAGAAAAGATAAATGATTTTGCCCCTGTGTCTAAGGTGGAACACATGACCTAGGCTAATCTAATCAGTGTGTTCTATTCACGAATTATAATAATTAGTTGAGGTTGGGGCATACAGAGGACACCTGGGTGGCTTAGTGGGTTAAGCATCTGCCTTTGGCTTAGGTCATGATCCCAGGTCCCTGGGATCAAGCTCCATGTTGGGGTCTCTGCTTAGCAGGGAGCCTGCTTTTCCCTCTGCCCCTCCCCCTCCTCTCCTGCTAGTACTCTGTGTGTGTGTCTCTCTCTCTCTGAAATAAATAAATAAATAAATAAATAAATAAATAAATAAAAAATCTTTTAAAAAGAAAAGATGGAGGCACACATTTTAAGCCACCTGTATAGATTAAATCTCACTTGTTTTCCTGGAAATACTGGAATATTTGTGCTGTTGTTGAGGAGATTAATGAGAAAGTGTGTTACTTTCCGCAGTTGCAGCCATTTGAGGACCATGAGGCAAGGCAGTCTTAGGATGAATCCTACTTAGAAAGAAATGCAAAAGAAAAAAAAAAAGATGTTGGATTCCTAACTGAGTGGCTTGATCAGGGTTTATCTATCTATAGCCCACTCTCCTTCTGGTATTTTTAATTACATAAGTCAGTGAGCCTTCCTTTATGGTTTAAACATATTGAACGAAGTTTTCTGCTAGTTATTACTGAAAGTATTCTTACTTGTAAAAGTGTAAAGTATGTTTACCCGAATATAACATGGTGTAAAACTGTCCCACTTCCTTAAACAGACAAAGAAAATTCCCATGACCTTATGACATTAGGCAAAATTGATAAAGGTGACTGAGTTTTCCCCCCAGAAGACACCAAAGTGGAGGGAAATTCCATAAACCCACAAGCCATGTTTATTTGTATTTCTCCATTGATTACTCCATTCCAGATACTAAGCAACTAGGGACGAGGGAGTAGACAACATGCCCACTTATTGTGGTCTAAGTCATACTGAGCACAGTATTAAGTGTAAAAAAAAAAAAAAAAAAGGAAGTTAATGGTATTGGTAACATTTAATTAACACTTAAACTTTTTTGATAGCAAGAATAAGGTAACCACTAATTCACACACTACCAATTTTCTGGGAAAACAAAATAAGAAAAAGAAGTTATTTAGTGAAGGAAGCTCTTGGAATTAATAAAACATTTCAGTAGCATTCAATAAATGTTTTCTGAGGCCAGCTATGTGCTGGGTACTGTGACCCTGTGTCACAGCCACACATTGAGTAACTGGGGTCCCTGCATTCCTAGTGCTTAAAGTTCATCCCTGAGAAGGCAAATGGGTTTTGTTGTTTCATGGGCTAACTTTGATACATTGGTCATGGTTACCTGCAGATGCGTGTTGAGAAGAAGACTCAGCTTGTGTTTTGATTCAATCGGAAAGAGCTATGGGATCAAGGTTCACCTGAGCCCCTGTGACTTCTGGAACCCTAAGAGTAGCTGCTATCAGCATAAGAACGGCAGGCTGCCGGAACAAGCTCTTCCATTTTCTCTCCCTGGCCACGCATAGAAGTTAGGTGTCAATTCCAAATCCCATATGCCTTCTACTAAGTCACTCCAGTGGTCAAGGTTCAGAGCTCAGGTGCTAATGGTACTGTGCTCAAAAACATAATACTTTGGCAATGAAAATACATCTGCCTCTAAGACCTAAAGATTCCAGGAAGGCTTTTGAACAAAATCTTGAAATAAACTGCAAGAATATAAAAAAATTTCCTGAAACAAAACACTAAACAAAACAACAACATACGTGGTCTTTCTTTCTGCTTAATTCGATAGAGAAACTTAGAATTTATGAGTAAGACACTTGTGTTCTCCAACAACCTCTGAAAATGATGGGCCTGGGCAGACACGATAAACTCGGGCAAAGCAAACACAGATTTTGTTGGCCCTGATGATTTTGTACACTATGTTTTTTGCAAGGGAGTTTGCTGAATCCAACTTTCTTGATGAAGATCACATTTTCTCTAGTGGGACAGGGCCCAAGAAAGCAGTTCAAAATGGTTGGTGTGGATCAAGAAAAGAAAGCGTATTTTAGTACTCTCATGTCTCTAATTTAATTCCAAAAAGTGAGTCCTGTACCCCCAGCACAGTTAAATGCTTTTTGTAGCATGATGAAGGGGAGTAAGAGGGAATTCAACCTGCCAGAGCCACACAGATTTATACCTTATAATAGCTACCAATGCGATGCAGTAAAATTTTACGTTTCAGCTAAATTACTAATGACTTTCAGGCCCGTGCCAGAAATTTGAGAGTAGGCTTATAAAGGGAGATGAGAGAATGTACAGTCAAGCATTCTTAAGAGTGGGGGGTGTGTGTGTGTGTCCGCGTGTATGCATATGCGTGTGTTTTTCATTTGGGATTATGGGACACGTGCTCATCATTTTTCGCCATCTTGATTAAATATAATTAGGTTCTGGCAAGCTACCCTTCCCCTCTCTTGGACGCTGGCGCTTTTTTGTATTTTCACATGGGTTATCCGCAGGAGGTTAGAGCAGGAGGTTATTTTGTTGCCTTATGCCTTTACGCCAGGGGTGGCCACATTTTTTTGACGTCTTGGGCTTCACAGTGATTTACAGATTAAGGCTCTGGCCTGTACCGAGGCCAGCAGGGCTGCTGCTCTCTCTCGCTGACACATCTTGCTGCTTGGAACCAGTGGCTCCTTGCTTACCCTCTCATTATAGTTCTTAGCCCACATTTCCTTTTGGCACCGAACACTTGGTTATTTTGACGATGTGCTGGATTTGCCTCCTGCCTCTACCCCCTGCTGACTTGTGAAAATGACCACAGACAGGGAAGCAGGTGATGGGAGGGAGCCACTCCAGCGAGTGGCCACCCCTTCCCCTACTGGGGGCCCAGGAAAATTTCTCCTTAAGCAAGAGAGTTGTTTTGCAAGAAGCCTCCAAGTGTCAGGTTTGCTTTGCTAACATTGATCTGGTCTCCCCTGGGCCCCTGATTCTGTCTCCTCTTTTTTTTTTTAAACCGCAGGGTCTTTAGAGAACACAAATAGCTCACACACCAGTAAGCAGCTCACAGCTCTCTGGATGGGGAAGGGGCCCTCCCTGGAGTGCTCTGCTGCTAAAGACATTGACCAAGTCCTTCATAATCTCAGGACCCTTTGAAAGTGCAGGTCTCTTTACTTTGACGATGCCTCTGTATGGGTGATATTTACATATATGCAAAAAATGAATATTAAAGTACAGCTAAAATGATCTGTCCTAAGATTAAGAGCAAAGTCCATTAAGACTTCTGTTTAATAGTGAAAAGTCACAAAGCCCAGTGTTGACTTATATGAATTCATTTTTCGATGTTTATACCTTAGTTTTCACTCACAATTACTCACATACAATGCAATTTTGATGTTAGTCTTTCCTATATATTTTACAACCAAAATTTTCACATTGGCCTAATAAAAATGATTTTTTCCCTTTCTTTCTTTTTTTTTTTTTTTTCTGTCTTTCAGACTCCCATCCTTTGTGCTGTTGTTTGTTTGGTTTGTTGTGTCATTTTCACTTATTTCTATGGTGTCTTTATACTTTAAAAATTAAGGAAGTCCCACCTTAAGTTGCTGCCATGCAAAAGTTTGCCACAGGAATGGACACATTTCTAGTGTATATGAGAGACCCAGTGATATACGTAAGCTTCTGTAGGATTGATTTCTATGGCAGTTTGTGTTATTGGCTTGCGACAGATTTGAAAGTTGTTAAAACCTGATAACTTATTAGTGTATTTAAATAATCATGATTCTTTGGTATTTTGGGTTTTCTCCAAATCCGCTTTTAAGAAGGGCCCCATATTCTCTTTAGCTCTGTTCCTTAACAAAAAAGGGAACTAAGCCTTAGGTCTATGGGACTCTTGACAAGCTCATTCGGATGATTAGGTCTAGGGTTAGAAACCAGTCCTGGGTAAATTTGGTATTCTTTCTGTTTCAGGTGAAGGAGAGTCTGCACCGTGTGAATGGAGGTCTCTGTCCTTGCGTTTCCCCATGAGATTTATGTGAGGATCCTGGGAATAAAGACAGCCAGAAGGAAAGTAGCCAGGACAAAACAGTTTATTAAGGTGAAAGTACACTCTCAAGGTGAGAGAGCCAGCAGGTTCTGGGATGTGGCACGGGCCTCTAGGTCGTTTTGGGACTGGATATTACTGGGTCTTTCTAGGCTCAGAGGAGCTGGGACGTGCAGGGGGCTGGGTGGTCTCTAACCGGAGGCTGTTTCCATTCCTTTGGGAAACTCCTCCCACAGGCAGGGAGGGGGAGTTTTTGACCGTAAGAGGTTTGTACCTAAACTGTTTCGGCAGCTTTCCTCCATTGGGCAGGGCGTACCTGCAATGCATCTGAATTATAGTGAATCTAGGGGTTATCCTGGGGCAGAAGTGGAAGAGGGGACTAGTGTGTTCTGCACTGATGGCGCCTGATCTGTCAGCCCCAAGGTCTTAGAAGCCACAAGCTCAGGATGTTGTGCACCTCCCTCCTAGCCTCCCCTTCAGGGGGAGAGGGGACTTTCAACGTGTAGCTAATTTATCAGAGCCTTACCTCCAGCTTCTGTCTCTATCCATTCCCCTTCAGAGACTTGGGACTTGGGACTCTGCCGTGTAGCGTTCCTTCCACTGCTCTTCTTCCACCTCACGTTTCCATTTGACCGTTGGCCGTAATGAAATCATGCAGCCAACCTGAGAGGTCAGGTAAGTCATGAAGGCAAAGAAGATATTTTCCTTTTAAAATCATCTAGTTTTGAGAGGAAGGAGGAAGGAAAAGGAGGAGAAGGGAAAGAAGCAGGAAGAGAAGAAGAAGAATCGATTCCTTCCTAACTTTCACGCGAATGTTATAACACATTCCAAATCTGGGCCCGTCCCAGCCTATGTTCTCCTTTCCTAACTCCTTGGAGGCAGCCTGAGAATTGTAGCATCTCCCACGGAAGTGTTAGACGAGGTCTGTGTTGGACCCATTTCGATGGGCCGGGGACCTTCTTGGTCAAGGCTGACTTCCCGGTGGGGCTCACTTACTGAGCTGTGGGTCTGGCCACCAAGTTTACTCAGCTGCTTGTGCTTTGGCAGACAGCCTCTGAGACCTTCATGAAAACCACGGCCTCAGCTGCTCTGGCTTTCTTTTGAAACATCCACAGGCTTGGCCCAGAAGATAGGACTGAGTAGTACCAGAGTGTTCAGATGTCTCCCAAAGACTCCCAGAAAAGACCAGCTTATGGAGCTGATAGCCAGGAATGACATTTAATTCTGAGTTTTGGCACTTATGATGAAGCTATCACCTCTCTGAATATAAATCCCTGAAAAGATAGCCAAGCATGGTTTTTACTTTTCACGTCAGTTTTCTGTGAGGAAGACAGAATGGTGGACTTGTAACTCTTGGAAACTCATCACAGTGACTTGGTTGCATTGGAGATAATGAGCTATGCATAGGTCACCCGGTCCCATGGGGAATGAGGGTTCCTGTTCAGGATTTGGGTTCAGTGATGTCTATGGGACAAGAATTCATATGAATCTTCTCTCTCTCTCTCTATTTCTCTCTCTCTTTTGTCTCTAATAATTTGAGCTGCTTTTCGTGGAACACTATTTCCGCAGCTATTTTTCTGTTTTATTATTCCATTTTTACTGTTTCCATTACTCTACCCTGAAGTAAGGCAAAGGCAAAAAAATCCAGAGTCTATAATTGGGGACAAAAATCACCTGAGCTGATTTCCAGTCTAGCTCACCATCCATCATCTTGTGCTGCCATCCCTGGGATGGAGCATGGGAAATGGCCAGGTCTGAGATATGAGAACATGATCTTTGATAGAGTCTTGGTGGAGCTTCCTAGGAATACATTTGTGTAGTAGACAACATGTTCATATTAGGCTCTTTCAGCTCTTGTGAATTGCTCTTTCTCCCCCATTCATATTAAGCCAAGCTTTTTTTTTTTTTTTTAAATCAGAGGCCCTTTTGTGGTGCAGTCGGTTAAGCATCCAACCCTTGGTTTCAGCTCAGGTCATGATCTGAGGGTCGTTCCATCCAGCCCTGCTTTGGGATCTGCACCCAGCTCAGAGTCTGCTTAAGGCTGCCTCTCCTCCCTCTCATGCTTGCCCTCTCTCTCAAATAAGTAAATCCTAAAAAATAAATAAAATAAAAATTAAAAATTAAAAAGTCAGAGTCTTCAGGTGATGTGTTTGTTTCCTATGGCTGCCATAATTAATCATCACAAACTTGGCGGCTTAAAACAAGAGAAATATATTTTCTTACAGTTCTACAGGTCAGACATCCACAATCAAGGTGTTTCAGCAGGACTGTGCTTCCTCTGATGTCTCTAGGGGAGAATCCTGCCTGCCTCTTCAAGCTTCTAGAAACTCCTGGCATCCCTTAAGTCATGGCAGCATAACTGCCATCTCTGCCTCTGTCATCTTATCGCGTTCTTCCTTGTGTGTCTGTGTCTATGTCCTCTTCTCTCTTCCTGTAAGGGCTTGTCATTGAATTTAGAGCCCACCTTAATTCAGAAGGATCTCATCTCAAGAGCCTTAATTTAATTATATTTGCAAAGGCCCCTTTTCCAAATAATGCCACATTTATAGATTTTGTGGGCCAGGATGTGGACATATTATTTTGTAGTGTATCACTCAAATTACTATGGATAACTCAGAAAAAAAATGCTTTGTATTTATATGGTATGGGAATGAAAAGTTTTGAGCCAATATAATTAGATGTAGATAATTGAATATGATGTGATGATGTAATTCAGATTGCACTGATGTTTTAAGCGAAAAAAAAAATCCCTCTTAAAGAAAATAATCTTACCTCAATAGTATGAGTAGGTAAGGGGGAGGATGTGAAGGAAATAGGGAAAGAGGGAGGCAAGGACAGACCACCAAACTCAAGTGTGTATGGCCCTAGAAGATTTCTGCTCTCCATTCCTCACTGATAAGAGGGACCCTTCACTTTTGGCATTTCCTTGCATATTCTGCTCCAATACAGAAGTCTAGGTCAGAAGCCAATTGTACTTGTTCTGGTGTTTCAAAAGAGCCTTCTTCCTTATGGTTCTGGTCAATTGACATGAGGGAACCATAAAGATAATAAAGACTCTTCCAGCTGAAAACTGCTAGGAAGTAAGACAGAGTCTGTTCCTATAGATAATGCACAATGATATGAACTTCAGTAAAACTAGAGAATAGAGTCAGCATTTTTAGAGACAATCTCAACACCAGTGTTTGGATGGCTGTCTTCTTCTTACGCCTTCACTACTCATCTCCTCAAAGATGCCTTCTGCAAACAACCTTCCCAGAGGAAAATATAGCTATTTTTTTCTCTTAGCTCCTCATTTGTTTCTTTTATGACACTTACCACAACTTGTAATAGCTTTTTTTCTTATTTTGGGTCTGTGCTTCTATGAGACTATGAACTCCATGATGACAGGGACTGGGTATTTTGTGTTCATCACTGGATCCCCTAGGGTCTTTGTAAATATCTGGTTCATAGCACCTTATGAATAATATTTGTGGACTCATGAATGAGTGAGCGAGTGAATAAGTAGCCAGACTATTGGTGTGCTGAGACAGAGACAAGAAAATATCTTGGGCTGAAATCGAGACAACAGCAAAATAAATTGGTGAATTCTGTCATCTGAGAAGAGCACAGTGACAAGAATTTTTCATCAATTTCTTCCTTCTTAGAACTACCAGTATCCCTCCTACAATTTCCCATAAATAATAATAAATATTAAAATTAAAAGACTCTTGGAGAGTTTTAAATTTAAGAGAAATACCAGAAGCACAATAAATAAAACCAAAAGTAATTAATGGGTTATGAGTTAAAGCTACTGAAAATATTATATATATTCACTGGAGTCAAATTTCCTGTTAGGAATGATAATAGGAGAAAGAACTGACTTTGATGTCTTGCCAAAAGCCACCAGTATGGTGATCCCAGTTACTGTGATGTGGGCACCTGGCCTACAGATTTCAGAATTCTGTGTGGTTTCCCTCAACCAAGTTTCTGAAGGAGCTAGCAGAAAGGGGTATGGGTGGGAAATGTGTTATCTATAAAAGTAAGCCACAAAAATAATTTCCAAGTGCCACTAAAGGCCTCAATGTAGGCTGTAAAAGCCAAGACATTTAGAATAAACTATTGTAACTCTCACAAGTGTGGTAACACACATGGCCAACAGCATGCTCGATGCAGGGGGAGTGCAGAATATGTCAACATGGGTGGGGAAGAGGGAGAGGCCATGAGGGGTGGAGAAGTGAGCTCCATGGGTTTGAAGATTTGCTCTGCCTTTTTGGGAATTTTGCTTCTGACTCTTAAAATTAATCTCACTCAATAATTTGACATTTATTGTGATCTGCCCATGGTATTATTAAAAGATATCTATGAGTGAAAGGATGCCTATATCACGGAGTAGAATGCTTAGAAACTTTGGGAAACTATGCCAGAATCCAATCTCCCTTCTGAATGCAGGTACAACCATTTATTTACCAATGGTTAGGAAGATTCAGTCTATTTTTTTATGACAGCTCTTCCAAATTAAGAATTGGAAGAATTAAGAATTAGAAGCTGTATCCAGAGATGTGTTTACCCTAGATTCAAAAGTTATGTATCAGAAGGGATAGATCAATACACACATTGCTTATCCATTAGGACAAGATCAGCCTCTCATATTTTTTTTGATAGAGGAAGCCAGGAAATATTTCCTAGATGCTGTTATAGGGTATATCAGGGTGCTTCTGGTTTGAAGGGGTTGGGACAGGGAAAGAAAAAACTGGAAGTGGGTTTGACAACAGAGGAATGTCATTACCTTATGTACCAAATTCCCAGGTAGGTGGCTTGAGAGTTGACTTTTTTTTTTTTTTTCCTGGTCAACTTTCCTCTATACCTATCCCCTTAATCTGAGGGTTACAGGATGGCTACAGTGATTCTGGGCATTGTGTCTTTACCCAGCGATGTCCAAGGATGCCAGGGGAAGAAGACATGTTTTTTCCTTGGATTCCCTTTTAAGAATAAATAAACTGTTTTCATGCATCCCACAGCTGACTTACCCTTATGTTTTATTGGCCAGATTTACAACTGTTGCCAAACCCCAAACCAAGCACTGGCAGGGGGGATGGAATTACCTTGACTGGATTCATGGAAACTTACCTCCCTGAGGAAGAGGAGGGCCCCAGGCACCCCTGAAACACATGGAGAGAATGTCTGCTGGGGAGGCAACCAAGAGTGTTTGCTACCCAAGGGAAACTATTCAGAAAAGGTTTTAATCAAAATTTCCTTTGTGTTAGGGTCAGATTTGGCTATAGTTTCCATCTTGCACATTCTTTATGTCCTCATCCTGAGTGATCTAAAATGAAATCACATTCTGCAAGTAAGGCCAGCCATTCCTCTGGACCAGGGGTCTCTAGACCAGAAGTCTCTAGACCAGAATTTTCCCCTCCGTATTTTAAGCTTGGCGAACCACATCCAGTCTCTATCGTACAGGGCTGTCGTTGCCTCCCCCCTTCCTCTTCTTCTCCTCCTTTTTGTCCTTCCTCCTCTCTCTTCCCCTCTTCCTTCTTCTTCCTACAACCTTTAAAAACTATAGAAAAAAATGCTGAGCTTTTGGCCTGTACAAAAAAATGCTGGGACCATATGGCCTGAGTGCTTTAGTTGGCTGACCTCTGCTCCAGACAGAAGATGCAGAACAAGGGAAAATTCATCCAATGTGCTAAATAAAAGCCAACATTTTGACATATTTGAATGAAATCTGTGAGATCTCCTAGACCCAGTTATAGGAACTTGGAAAGAGGGAAGAGTGGATGTTGGTATCACACATAGGTAGTTTGGTTTGTTTCAGCCTGAGCAGAGATTCTTGGCAGCTGGTGGAATAAAAAAGTAGAGGCCATGTTGAGGCCAAGGGATGTTTGGCTGTGATGACTGTGTAATCCACTGGTTTTCCTAGATTGGGGAAGCTGGCAAGTCTGGGGAATACATTAACTTTAGAAATCTGAGATTTCCCCTGAAGTTCCACTTTACCGCCAGGAGTAAGTGTAACAGAGAAGAACTCAAGTTCTCCATTATTAATGGAAGCATGTCTCATTCATGCCCTTACTTCCAATTTTACATTAAGCTTTTGGCTACTTCTTAATAAGAGTTAATCACTTAGCTAATGTTTTTTCAATTCTGTTTTGATGTTTTTATTGGAAAGGAAACAAATGCAAAAAGCTGTCTTACTCATGTACAAGAGACTACAAAAATATAATGATCTAAAACTAGCAGTTAAAAGTAAGTAATTAACATTTCAATAAAACACTTAATAATGTAAGAAAAATTAATGAATACATCTTGTGTAAATGGGAAATATCTTTAAAACTTGAATGCTATTTCTTCATTTAAGTGTAGCCTTGTTGTTGTAATTAAGATGAACACTAGAAGTTTGGGACATTAAATCTATTAGCACTGGCAATCCATTGTCTAATGGATTTCCTCTCTTATTTGATATTGTGCTAGTTAAGTGGGGGGCAAAATCAGTCGTAAAAAGGAGTCGGGTCTGTTTACTAAATTGTGGCTAAAGATCTGAAATAGATCATGCAATGTCGCTTCGGGGAAGGGCATGCCAACTGGAACCAGAAAGAGGTGGCTCATCATTTGGCAGATGAGAGAACAGGATGGAGAAGACCGGAGGGAGTTCTTACAGGTGTCCCCAGGTCAGTGGGAAAACTGCCCAGAGAACTTGGAGCCTTTTTAGCACTGTACTTCCTCAGTGGTGATATGGGAAGAAATATGAAAAATTCCCTCGAGCCATCCATTTTTGGATGGGAAAAATTATATCTAATGAGTTGTAATAAATTCCAGATATTGAGAAATGAAATTGAAAATTATAGCCTCTTAAATAAGAAAACTTGTTTCAGGTCTTCTACTAAAAGCTGAAATTTTTATAGGGAGCTTGACTGCAATTATTATTTTTATTTTATTTTGTATACAGCCCTGATTGCCACTGCTTATAACTCGGTGTCAACATGGAGGTGGGAGTGTGGGGACCGAAGAGTTTTCTTACTTATTTGTTTGAAGTTTATGCAGAATTTAGTTTTAGGAAAAGAATCCTTATAGTTTTCTAGTATTTACAAATTTCACATTATTTTTTTATTTTTGGAGTCATTATGTTTGCAAATCAAATTGTATTTGGAAAATTACTGAGCTTCAAAATGTTGGTAATGAGTTGATTGCATTGAAGAATAAGAGCAATATCCTTCCGGAAAAGAGAAAAAAAAAAAAAAAAGAAAGAAAGAAAGAAATGAAATTGGGAGATCAAAGGTAAATCCATGTGATATGCTGAAGTCTGCATTAAACAGACCACAGTGACAGATCTCCAGTGTTGCATGTTACCGCTTCTGTCCCGCCTCCATAGGTACTGGCTGGATTTAAATGATCAATGGATAATGAATGGGACTTAGGTACTGTTTACAGGTGAAGACTCCGTTGTGGTTTCAGGCTGTCGACTGTATTTGCCACTGTTTGTGGTGTTAGGGCTTTGCTTTTTTTTAGGCTCTATGCTCCTCCCCTCCCCCACAGCATCTGCCTGATGGGCTCTTTGCTGTATTTCTTTGGCCCACATTACCTAACATGCAGGGCCCATAAGCAGGGTTGCTCTTACTATTTCTCTGGCTTATCCACTTTAGAATGTTCCCCTAGTTACTGGGGTTTCTCCCCAACCCTTCCTTGCTAAGAGAGATCCTAGGTCATATTGGAACTTTATGTTATTATGCACTCAGCAGGCTGAGGGCCTCAATTTGCTGGTGCCCAGAAAGAGTGGGAAGGAACCAACTCCCCTGCTCTTCTGACTGTCCAGTTTCCCAGAGACTAGCGTAGCACACTATTTAGTTATAGGCAGTCACATTTTATCCTAAATGGTCAGGGCAATTTCCTAGAAGAGTTACAGTAAGGGAAGAAAGAGATTAAAGTTAGAAAGTTAGATTAAAGAAAGTTAGATTAAAGAAAGAAATTCCCTTGGAATTTCTCTTTAATTTCAAAAAGGATGAGTTCCTAAAGATGGACAGCCTCCAAGGAGGGGAGTTCTGTGGTTAATAGTCCTATCCATGTCTGACTTGGCCTTGGAGTCTGACACCTTCTCCACACCTCTCTTACATTCTTTGTTTTCTCCATTCCAAAATCCCTAGTCTCTTCTGTGTAAAACACCACTCCTTCCATGGACAAATTTCCTGGGTTGGAGACAGGAGGTCTCAAGTTGCATCCTAGACTTCAGTGGTGGTAAGTGGGGGACAGGGTTGCTTACTGTCACTCAATCTTGCTGGCTACAGTGGTGACGATCAGTTTCTGTATCGGGGGTACAATGGGCCAGTGTCCCACAATTTCTTTCCTCTTTTATGGTTCTATCAGAGTGAGCTGTGGGCCTGTGGTTCTTTGTCTAAGGGATGTTTGCATTGGCAGGTGCAGAAATGAAGCCCAGAGAGGTTTAGTGACTCTACTAATGCCACATCAGTTTGTGGTTAATAAAGTCTCTGGAGCCCACAACCTCCCCCTCCTCTTTGTAATGACTGCTTTCCACAGTATCATAGTGACACTGATTCATGCTAATTTACCTTAGGAATAATAGATTTAGGATAGCATTTTCTTCCTTGTTTTCATAAAAGGAAAGAATTGAAGGCAAAATACTAGTAACAAATTAGTGTCATCTTGCATTATCATAAGAGACTGCAACAAAAGATACACTAAAATTGTCAATACTATTAGCCAAAAAAAGGAAGCAGCATACCTCTTGTGTTTATTTCTTAATTTTTTTCACTGTGTTTGGATTTTTTTTTTCCAGGAAGGGTAAATTTGTTGCATTATCTTGGACTTAGATAAATATTTCAATTGTGAATAAATGCTGGCCTTCTTCAGGGTTCCTAGGTTACCTATACCCTACCCTAAATTTCTATGGCAAGAAGTTCCAGCACACTAGAAGAAAATGCATGGGAAAATGACATTTTTCCAAGATGGAACGAGGGCCTTTTGGCTTTGCCACTATCTACCGTGATAGATTCTTCCAAGAGTCAGGATTTACCGAATGCCAGCAGACCTCTGTAGAGTAATATATTGACTTGTCACTCACTGTTTTCTCAAAAAGTGTGTTCTAAAGTCTATAGTTCTTACTGCAGAGGGTAAACTATTGGCTTTCCCACAATTACCCCATACCTCTAACCCTACACAAATTCTCAATGTTTTATTCCTTTTGCATGTCTTCTGGCTTGAACATGTGGTGTGTATGTGTGTGAGAGAAAGAGAGGATATATATGAGTATGTGTGAACATGTGATGAACACGTAGGTTGTGTATAAATGTGTATGTATGTGAGTGTGTGTATTTATGTGTGTATGTGTGTGTGTATGTGTTTCAGCCAGAATCAACAGAATATAGTCATACTTAGACCACTGTCTCAAGGCCTAAAGTAAAGACAGGTGAGAGAGACTAAGATATTGTTCATAAAAGTTCAAGTCTTTTTTTTTAATATTTTATTTATTTATTTGACAGATAGAGATCACAAGTAGGCAGAGAGGCAGGCAGAGAGAGAGAGAGGAGGAAGCAGGCTCCCTGCCGAGCAGAGAGCCCCATGCAGAACTAGATCCCAGGACCCTGAGATCATGACCCGAGCCGAAGGCAGAGGCTTAACCCACTGAGCCACCCAGGCACCCAAAGTTCAAGTCTTTATCAGTATCTTTTTATAAGTTGAGGACATAAAACTCTATCAGAAAAACATCCTTTCATTTCTCCACTGGCTGTGAGAGCAGAATTGGACAGCTTCTCCCCTATGCAACCAAGTGTCCCACTGTGGTAGAGCTCGAGAAGTTGGGTATTCAATACCTGTTGTATGCCAGGCAGTGAGTGTAAAACGAGGAATAAGACATGGTTTCTGCCTGTGAGAGCCGAAGTCTACTGGGGCCACAGATACATGAAAAAATAACTACAATACAACATGATAAGTG
Source organism: Martes martes (assembly GCF_963455335.1). Lineage (NCBI taxonomy): Eukaryota > Metazoa > Chordata > Mammalia > Carnivora > Mustelidae > Martes > Martes martes. The sequence goes on along the minus strand of NC_137889.1, from coordinate 61,758,628 downwards.
AAGGGGTATAAGATCATAGAGAAACCATTCTCGACCCAGGCTAAGAGTAAGGTTATGTCTCTGGAACTTTCTAAGGAAACTTTATGCAAGACCTGTGTTTTAATGGATAAGTGGTAAGTTTCTATGGACATTTAGTCCTCATTAGAGCCTTGCTTTTAATAACATAATTTGTAAGAATGCTCATCACTAAGGTTCTTTTTCAGCTGCAGTGGGCTGACGAGTTTGTCCCACGTTTTCCCCCATGTTTCTGTCTTGCTGTGTTTGGATGATTCAACCCCATAGCTAGGCTTTCTATACATGTGATAGCATAATGCTACTTTTTTTCTTTTAATCAGCTTTGAAAATGCGAATCTGTAATAAGTGCGAATAAGGTCATTGTCATAAGGCAAGTCGAGATTCTTCCTCTATGATTAAGATTGAGAACTTCGCTAAATGACTTGTCCAAGGCCACACAGTAAGTGGGTGGTCAAACCAGCTTTGGAAATGAGAAATGCCTAATTCCTGGTGGGGTATATTACCAGGCCACAAATGAATGGAAGAGCTAAGTGATATTTATGGCTGGTGAGGATGAAAACCTCAAGAAGGCTGCATGATCATTCAAAAGAGTGGATATTTCTCTGTACTTATTTATACCTCGTGGGATTGAAAGCCAGGATGGCCATTCCACAATAACCATCTGCTGGCTTCAGTTTTTGCAAAAAGCATTTTTTCCAGTGTCACTGAACATGTCTGGGAAAGCCATGTCAGAAAGCTCTGTACTCTGGGAGATGTTTAGGTTATTTCCAGCTTGTTAATTACAGCAGGAGAGCCTGTTTGGGGAGATCTGGGACAGCAAGGCAGAAAGAGCTCAGGGCTCTGAGAAGAGACCCGGGTTTGTGTTCGGGCTCAGATACTAGGAACTGTGCCTTCCAGGGAGCTTCAGTTTCTTCCTCTGTTATGTAGGGAGTAGGCTATGAAGTGCCTGATTTCACTGTTATAAATTCTTTGCTTTCTTTTCTTGGATCGGTACTGATCAGTTCCGGACAAGCTGAAGCTCCTCTGGGCCTGGACATAAGCAATAAAACTTGCTTGTGTCAATATTCTATTGTTAATTTAGAGAGACATTCACTGCTCCTTCCTGATGAGAGGAACTTAGGTCTGCATGACTAACCTTCCTATTAGGAAATGGTTCCTTAAACCGTAGGCATGCACCGTAGCTGTCAACTAGTATGCTTAGAGTTCATTCTCTTTTAGATTTCTTTTAGGTCATACCTTGACCAGTGTGCCCTGATTTGGGGTGTACAAGAGAAGCAGAAAGTAAGATAGAGTCATTGTGACTTTCCCATAGAAGTATTTGTCAACTAGAGTTTCAAAAAAGAACTACAAGACCCAGGCCCGTATCATACAGTGATGCTGAAGCCAGTGGGCAACTTTTAAATGCACTGTCCACTTGTCAAAACTAAACTAAACTAAAGCCAGAAGTTGTCGAAGAGTGGGGCCCAGTGAGATAAAAGTGCTCTTTGTCACAGGTACAGAACAAAGTGGTAGAGCCCACTGATTCGGCAATGTTCTTTTCTTTTTAGGGGAATGGGTGAAGAAGGAAGTAGGATGAGCCAGACACTGCGCTGACCGGCCTCCTTTTTTATCCCATTTAATTCTTACAACAACGATGGGAGGGGTGTATTATTGTCTCTGTTCAACATAGAGGAAGAGGCTGAGTCGCAGGGAGGCTGAGAGATTTACCCAGGACCGTGCAGTTAGTAGGGAATGGAGAAAGTGGTCAACCTATGTTCTGTCTGCCTTTAAGCTCTAGCTCTTTCTGTGAACTTCCTTGCCTCCCTCCATCTCCGCTGCTTATCAGCTTCAGAAGGCTGTGCTAAATTCAAGTTAAAGTCCAGATTAGATTATTTAAGTGCATTTTCTCCTCTTATTTAGAAGCCAGCCTTTTCGGCTTCTTCTTCTGTCAAGGCTCAGTGTCCCTCACATTGTTAAGCTGTGAAAGGACCACCCCTGATCTGTTGACAAGAAATCAGCTTCTAATCTGCAACACTTCTTTATATGGCTTGTCAGCTCAGAGCTCCTACCAAAGAAGTATTTCACAACTGGCCTGGCCACCTTATCACATTCCAGGCAGAGTGCAGGCTTTCGTGGGCTGCAACACTTGGAAACTCTTACGGTGGTAAGTTATTTGCTTTTTATTTTAATGCCACCAGTACTTATTCCGTTCCTTTATTATTTTTTTTCCCCTTCTCTGCTCCAAAGAATCCATATTATCTTCTACCATATACCAGAGGTCATTTTGCATTGGGTTGCAATATAAAAGGAATCACGACATCCAGCACTTTGTCGTTCCAGCTCACTCCTATGCACACACAGAAAATGTGAAGGGCACACTTGGTCATTCTAGGTGGCCCACCATTGGGCCAACTATGAAAAGAATTTTTCATTTGGTTTACGTCCAAAGACTGTTTTGTGAAACTTGGATGAATGTGATCTCTCAGCTTCAGTGAAAGGCCCCTGGTTTTGTTCTTTCCTTCTGTCCTACAGAAGACTCTGCTTCTCCTGTAAGCTCTCCAGTGTGTGCCTGAAAAAGATTAAGATGGTCTGCAGGGCGGGAGACTTTTAATCAGAATTTATTACTGTTCAAAGCCACTATAAAGGCTTTCATTTAACCCTGGCCTTTGTATTTCCATCCATGAAAATTGTTCATACCATGACCAATCTGACGCATTGTCAGTGTTCTTCATGGAATATTCCAAACAAGACCACAGTGAACCAGCTCCTCGGCGGGAGGAAAGGGGGAAGATGCTGGGGCAGTCCAAAAACTAAAGTTTGCTTTAATACTTTGTGGCATTTTCTATCCAGGTCACAGCTCCCTTAGGCTAGGACTGATGGAAACTCTGTTTTGACAGTTAAAAGAATACCTTGGATAGATGCTCCCCCACCATGTGGATTCTTACAATGAAACAAATTTTCAATTAGACCCAAGGAAAAGAGTAGCTCTAAAATGTAGTCTTTTGTCTCCATTGAAAACCCAACACCTGCCAATTACAAGAGCCAATCTAATTTGTTGTATTTGTGTTTTTCTTTCATTAAGTAAAAATCTTTCTTAGCATCCATCAGAGCTGTGTTCTAAGAAAAAAGAATTGTATACACTCATACCCTTTTTTATAATTCTTTGATTTAAAACATTTCTATATGCGTTAAACACACACACCTCACAATTACAGTCAATAGTTTTCAAATAATCTCCAAATACGGAAAGAAAGAAGGCAGGAAGAAAAAAAATGTTCTTAAAAACGGATGACAAACCTAAAGAGGAACTGCTTGTACGTTAGTCTTAAAACTTAATTTCTTTGAACTAATGTTACATGAATGAAAGATTAAAGGTTAGAGTCTATAACTGAGTACTACGTACATGGACCCTTGGAATATACAGTCAATTTCTGTAAATAGACCGAGGCCACAATTCTAATGCCTTAAATGCTAACAATAAAACCTTGAAAAAAATCTGCATTTTAAAAGCATGCACTGCAAATCACACAGGAAAGGGAAAAATGCGGACAGGAACTGGAGTGTGGGCTTAGGGAGAGCAGAGGCCTTACTTGCTTCCGGTGGTGCAAATGTCAGCCTTCACGGGAGGGTCTGGAGAACATGCCCATCTAGTTTGCTTGGGCCCTGACCCCATGTTTATAAGGTCCTTTGGGGATCACTTTTGATCTAGCTTCCAGCACCCTAAAAGAAATTTGTTGCCCTTACCACAGTTGCCCTGGGAGGCGGTTAGTGATTTAAGTTATGTTCCTTCTGATAAAGGGCCTTGGCAGCTTTTAGCGATTAGCTTCGTCAACATTCTTCCTCGGCCCTCACCACCTCCTATCAACTTGCTAACTCTTCCCATTAAGAAAAAAATCAGTCTGAGATACCACGGTAGTCCCCTTCTCTTCATAACCGCGTGTGGGCTCTTGCATCCGTCTGTCTATGTGATCCACGGGGCCTGGGCTGAGTCTTTTTTAAAAAATATTTTTAAATTCAGTGCCTAGCAGAGTGTCTGGCACCAAACAGCTTGAAAGGAATGCAAACATTTTCAGTTTTTGCTATGAATTGCCAAACCGCTTTCTGGCAAGATAATCAAGAGTGGCAACAAGACTCAGTATTACTTAAAATAAAAACAAAAACAAAACCCAACCAACCAACCAAACAAACAAAACACACTGAAAACTTGCTCATATAGTGAAGGTAGAAGAAAAAATGATATTATTTTAAAAAATCATTATTAAATAATGATACAATAATATCATTATTTCCATATACAAGGGTTACATTTTTAAAAACGTGTTTATTGGCAATTCACTCTTATATTTTGTGTGAATTTCATGTCCTTATCCTTGGTCCCTTTTCTTTTGGGTTGTCTCTCTTTCTTTTTGATTCATAAGAGGTCTTCTACATTAAGAGTTTTAAAACTGCTTACAGCACAAAATCTTGCAAATGTATTTTTCCACTTTGTCTATGGTGTGTTTTTTTTTTTCCTTCTGCTGCACGTCTCTCAGACACTTGTTTGCTCAAGACGGATTGAATGATGACTTGTACCATGCCTCTTGCTTCACAGAAAATAGTCAGTGTGGCTGCCACTCTGCCTCCATAAGTTGGGTGAATCTAATCAAACTGGTGCCTATAAGTCAGAAATTATAGGACCCTATAACTCAAAATCTCAAACTGAACATTTGCATTATTTTTCTATTCCTTGTGTTTTGCAATATACTTTCCATTTACAAAAATACTTCTGTTAGGTGAAACTCATTGGTGGAAATATGAAAAAAATGATAACTTATTGTCTTTCTTTTCCCTGGCATTATTATCAATAGTTTACAAAAACAAACATACCTTGGTTTTAGGAAGCAAATTTCTCCATATTCAACCATTTAGGTCCTTTCTTATTTAGATAATATCAGAAATTATGTAACATCTATAATGAAAATGTGGTTTTCCTGATCTGGCATCCTGACTCAGCTGCCATGTCAAATATCTTAGATGTCTAGAACAATCTGACAACCTTCTGAATGTTATTTACTTTGACCGACTTACGTTAGTAGTCTTGAAAATCAAACATTATTAATGGTTCTGCCAAAGCCTCCTTCACAGAATTCTAAGTAGAGAATGATGCTTTCCTCTGGGTTATTTCTTAAACAGAAAGGAATATGTCTATACCTATTACTTATTACTATATAACTTTTAGTATCTTTGTATAGGTAAACCCTGTGGGTCATTTCACTGTTGATACTAATCATGAATTCAGCATTATTCCTGAGACTTTTCTTTTCTTTTTCAAGATTTATTTATTTATTTGAGAGAGAGAGAGAGAGAGAGAATGAATAGGGGGGAGGGGCAGAGAGAGAAGCAGACTATTGGTTGAGCAGGGGGTCCTGCCCTGGAGCTCTATACCAGGACCCTGGGATATTGACCCAAGCCAAAGGCAGCCCCTTAACTGACTGAGCCACCCAGGCACCCCCTTTAATGTAATAATTTCTGACAAATTTTAGACCTTCAATATTGTTGTCCATGAATCTTAACATACACACAGCTCATACATTAAAATTAGAGGGATAAAAAGTGTGGCACTAATACTTTATGAGATACAAAATATTTCTTTCTAGTGTTCTTAAGTTCTATTTAGGTTCTCTTAGCTCTATTATATTTGTAGAAGAAAGAACACATTTCTTTATTTTTCTAAGTCAGATTAAATCAGGAATGGTATCCTTTCAAGGATCAGAAGAAAATCCACTCGCAGATGTTTGAGTAGCTCTCTCTAAAGTATCTTGGCCAGAAAACTAGAATGTCACATTATCTAGAGAAACGGGAAGGGCTCTTGTCGAGACACTGGAACTGACTGTACGAATGCTCCTTGCGTTCATGGGCTGGCATTGCCCAGGAAACTCACCTGGCCTCTTGCCTCAAAGCCAAGCTCAAGCCCTGTGACTCATAAGCTGAACTTTGAGGGATGAGCTTTGCTCATCACAGCGAAGCCTAGGGATGTGATATCCCTTCCTGAAAGGCAGCACAACATGGAAGTGGTGGGTTGAGGGGACAAGGGTAATAGTATATGGGATAAAGAAGTGAAAGTAAAATGCCATTATTCCTCTTGTGAAGCCCAGGGTGGGGTTGAATGGTTGGCAAGGCCATGGAAAACAGTTTGGATTTAATTCTAAGTGATTGGGAAGACATTAGAAGATTTGAAGCAGAGAAATATGATCTAATTTGTGTTTTAAAACCTTGTAGATCATATCTGATAGAATTAAAAATATGAATCTATAAATATATTTGCACAAGGATGATCACTGTGACATAGTTAGCAATAGCAAAAACAAACAAACAAAAAAACAAACAAAAAATACCCCCAAAAATCAAAAAGAAAAAGAGAAAAGAAAACAATCTAATTGTTTATCAGTAATGGTTAATGAATTATAACCTATTCATATCACGGAATACTATCTAATTACTAAAAATAACAAAGTAAGACTCTCCACCCAATCTGGAAAGGGTTTAATTATCTATTACAGAAGAAAGAAAAGAAAGTTGCAGCCCAATGTGTATAACGTCATTTTATTTTATTACAGAAATGTATATTTGGATCATTGAATAAATTTAGAAAAATGGGGGAAAATGCACACTGAACTATCATGGTTAAATCTGGCTAATGCATACTTATTAGTATGCATTCTCTTTCAGCATACTGAGAAATTTCACTCAAATTTAAAGATACTTTATGAGCTTTCCAAATATTTCAGTTCCTGAATTCTTATTTTTAATCACCTAAAGTGTAAAAAAGAAAAAGAAATTTTAAAAAAAGTCTCTTGCCATTACACATATTTAGAATTTATCCTGAGATATTGGTCCTAAGTCTTGTCCAAGTACCTAATTATGCAGGTAATTCCTTAGAGTAGATTCAAGGTATATTAGAACATAACTTTCTGAAGCATTAGTTAGCAGCTACATTTTGCAAGTCAGTGACATCCAAATGGCCAACAGACATATGAAAAAGTGTTCCACATCCCTCGGCATCAGGAAAATACAAATCAAAACCGCAATGAGATACCACCTCACACCAGTCAGAACGGTTAAAATTAACAAGTCAGGAAATGACAGGTGCTGGCAAGGATGCAGAGAAAGGGGAACCCTCCTACACTGCTGGTGGGAATGCAAGCTGGTGCAGCCACTCTGGAAAAAAGCATGGTTCCTCAAAAAGTTGAAAATAGAGGTACCCTATGACCCAGAAATTGCACTACTGGGTATTTACCCCAAAGATAGAAATGTAGTGATCCAAAGGGGCACGTGCACCCTGATGTTTATAGCCCCAATGTCCACAATAGCCAAACTATGGAAAAGGCCTAGATGTTCATCAATAGATGAGGATAAAGAAGATGTGGTATAAACACACACACACACACACACACACACACACACACACACAGAGAGGAATATTATGCAGCCATCAAAAAAAATCTTGCTATTTACAATGACGTGGATGGAACTCTTGGGTATTATGCCAAGTGAAATAAGTCAACCAGAGAAAGATAATTATCATATGATCTCTCTGATCATATGAGGAATTTGAGAGATAAGACAGAGGTTCATAGGGGAAGGGAGAGAAAAATGAAATAAGATGAAACCGGAGAGGGAGACAAACCATAAGAGACTCTTAATCATAGGAAACAAACTGAGGCTTGCTGAAGGGGAGGGGGTTGGGGGGATGGGATGACTGGAGGTTGGACACTGGGGAGGATACTGCTATGGTGAGTGCTGGGTGTTGTGTAAGACTGACGAATCGTAGACCCGTACCCTTGAAACAAATAATACATTGTATGTTAATAAAAATAAATAATGAAAATAAATAAAACTAGTATCTCACCTGAGGAGGGAAGGGGTTTCTGTTGTGATAGCTGTTTCTCTTTGTTTTATTTCAATTGCAAAGTAATTGAGAAAGGTAAGATTTTCTCCAATGTTCATTGATATATTATCAACTTGTGACAGGGATTTACTGAATGCAGCAATTTCCATATACCTTCTAACTTATGGATTGTGTTGGGCATGTGGGTTTTGGCTGCTCAGAATCTAATTCTTCCTGGTTAGGTGTCACCTTTGCTAGGTGGGGATCCTGGTGATCAAAGCCAAAATGACAAGGGGACTACCGACTGATGATCAGCAGATAACTTTATTTCTTACAATCACTTCTTTTATACTTTACACAAGATCCGGTTACAAACAGGATACAGATTTACGCACAGGACGTGTACTGCGTGTGAGGTGTGAGCTACATGCGGGATGTGGGCTACGTGCAGGCAATCAGGTGAGACAAGTGAACGATAATGATTATCTCGTAGCTTTAAATGACAAGAGCAAGTTAAGGATTCTCCACACCTATCAGATCCATCTAAAGGAGGCCATGAAAGCACTCGGGGATCCTCTCATGTTTATTCCTGGCATTGGCCCGGGAAGACTCTTGCCCTCCATCTCCTGGAGTTTTCTCACAGGGTCCGACAGGACCCCAGTCACATCGGTGAGGATCTGGGTTGTGTTCCAACAGTTAGGAGGATCCTTCATTTTGAGAATCTTGGTGGGAGGTAAAGTCCTTAACCCTCTCTGCTGAGAAAGAAACTGGAGCTGTCCTGTGAGACGGAGTGTCAGCAGCTCTGTGTAAGACCACAGATTATGAAGTTCTCTTTCTCTGCTTCCTCCTCCCTAACCTGGAGATTACGCCAGCTCCTTCTGTATAGAGTCGGTGTGAGGCTTAACCTGGTAAGTCATGAACTGTGTAACCCAGAGTAAATGGGATACTACAAAATCAATGTAGCACAACGAGATGCAGAGTCTACGTGGTGCCCCAGAGTCCAGGTGAACAGAGATGCGGTTAAGTGTCTCCGCTGCATTCTCACAGAAGCCCCAGGCAGTGCACCTGGTTGGGGTGATGGTTTTATTAGTCAGCTTTCAGACTTCAAAATCGATTTTAATTTTTATTAAATCTATACATGCACATGGTTTAAATAATCCCGTTGTTCTACATGTTCTACATTTCATAATAATAAAAAACCCCCACAGTATTCTGCCCACATTGGCTCCTCATTTACCACTCCCCCATGGCAACCCCTTTCAAGTCTTTTGTTAAATAATGTGCTTAGATTGCTAGTTCTGGAAGTTTCAATTAGAAGTGTTGCCACGATGGAAAATGAGGATTTAGCGCCTTCTTTTTTTTTTTTTTTAAGCCAGTTCTTCTCACCACAACTCCCACATCTTCCCGTCTTTCAGATATATGCATGCTTCGGTTTAGATCAATGTTATGTGTTTGCATTATTATGACCACGTAAATATTTTCAGAGCTGAGCAAGGGTATATTCTGTGACTACTTTCCTTTTCTTTTCCTCC